>NC_034611.1:19312334-19319411 GCF_900095145.1 Mus pahari | reverse complement strand
TGATAGAACTCTGCACTAAACCTATTTGGTCCTGGCCTTTCTTTTTTTTGGTTGGGAGACTATTAATGGCTGCTTCTATATCTTTAGGTGATATGGGACTGTTTAGGTCATTAATCCGATCTTGTTTTAAGTTTGGTACCTGGTATCTGTCTAGAAAATTGTTCATTTCATCCAGATTTTCCAGTTTTGTTGAGCATAGCCTTTTGTAGTAGGATCTGATGATATTTTGGATTTCCTCAGTTTCTGTGTTATGTCTCCCTTTTCATTTCTGATTTTGTTAATTAGGATACTGTTTCCGTGCCCTCTAGTTAGTCTGGCTAAGGGTTTATCTATCTTATTGATTTTCTCAAAGAACCAGCTCCTGGTTTGGTTGATTCTTTGTATAGTTCTTTTTGTTTCTACTTGGTTGATTTCAGTCCTGTGTTTCAATATTTCCTGCTGTCTACTCCTCATAGGTGAATTTGCTTCCTTCTGTTCTAGAGCTTTTAGGTGTGCTGTCGAGCTGCTAGTGTATGATCTGTCTAGTTTCTTTTTGGCAGCAGTCAGAGCTATGAGTTTTCCTCTCAGTAATGCTTTCATTGTGTCCTATAAGTTTGGGTATGTTGTGGCTTCATTTTCATTAAACTCTAAAAAGTCTGTAATCTATTTCTTTATTTCTTCCTTGACCAAGGTATCATTGAGTAAAGTGTTATTCAGCTTCCATGTGAATGTTGTCTTTCAATTATTTATGTTGTTATTGAAGATCAGCCTTAGTCTGTGGTGATCTGATAGGATGCAAGGGATAACTTCAATAATTTTGTATCTGTTTTGGCCTGTTTTGTGACCTATTATATGGTCAGTTTTGGAGAAGGTACCATGAGGTGCTAAGAAGAAGGTATATCCTTTTGTTTTAGGATAAAATGTTCTGTAGATATCTGTTCAACCCATTTCTTTCATAACTTCTGTTAGTTTCAATGTGTCTATGTTTAGTTTCTGTTTCCAGGATCTGTCCAATGAGGAAAGTGGGGTGTTTGAAGTTTTCCACTATTATTGTGTGAGGTGCAATGTGTGCTTTGAGCTTTACTAAAGTTTCCTTAATGAATGTGACTTCCCATGCATTTGGAGCATAAATATTCAGAACTGAGAGTTCATCTTGGAAGATTTTACCTTTGATGGGTATGATGTGCTCCTCCTTGTCTTTTTTGATAACTTTGGGTTGGAAGTCGATTTTATTCGATATTAGAATGACTACTCCAGCCTGTTTCCTTGGACCATTTGCTTAGAAAATTGTTTTCCAGCCTTTCAGTCTGAGGTAGTATCTATCTTTGTCTCTGAGGTGTGTTTCTTATGTGCAGCAAAATGTTGGGTCCTGTTTATGTAGCCAGTCTGTTAATCTATGTCTTTTTATTGAGGAATTGAGTTCATTGATATTAAGAGAGATTAAGGAAAAGTAATTATTGCTTCCTGTTATTTTTGTTGTTAGAGTTGGGATTCTGTTCTTGTGGCTGTCTTCTTTTAGGTTTGTTGAAGGATTAATTTCTTGCTTTTTCTAGGGCATAATTTCCATCCTTGTGTTGGAGTTTTCCCTTAATTATCCTTTGAAGGGCTGGATTCATGGAAAGATATTGTGTGAATTTGATTTTGTCATGGAATACCTTGGTTTCTCCATCTATGGTAATTGTGAGTTTTGCTGGGTATAGTAGCCTAGGCTGGCATTTNTGTTCTCTTACAGTCTGTATAACATCTGTCCAGGATCTTCTGGCTTTCATAGTCTCTGGTGAGGAGTCTAGTGTAATGCTAATAGGTCTGCCATTATATGTTACTTGACCTTTTTCCCTTACTGCTTTTAATATTCTGACTTTATTTAGTGCATTTGTTGTTCTGATTATTATGTGTCGGGAGGAATTTCTTTTCTGGTCCAGTCTATTTGGGGTTCTGTAGGTGTCTTATATGTTCATGGGCATCTCTTTCTTTAGGTTAGGGAATTTTCTTCAATAATTATGTTCAAGATATTTACTGGCCCTTTAAGTTGAAAGTCTTCATTCCCGTCTATACCTATTATCCTTAGGTTTGGTCTTCTCATTGTGTCCTGGATTTCCTGGATGTTTTGAGTTAGGATCTTTTTGCATTTTGCATTTTCTTTGATTGATGTGTCCATGTTCCCTATGGAATCTTCTGCACCTGAGATTCTCTCTTCCATCTCTTGTATTATGCTGCTGATGCTCATATCTATGGTTTCTTATTTCTTTCCAGGATTTGTATCTCTAGAGTTGTCTCCCTTTGGGTTTTCTTTATTGTTTCTGCTTCCAATTTTAGATCTTGGATAGTTTTGTTCAATTCCATTACCTGTTTGGTTGTGTTTTCTTTAAGGGATACTTGTGTTTCCTCTTTAAGGACTTCTACCTGTTTAGCAGTGTTTTCCTGTAATTCTTCCAGGACTTCTACTTGTTTAGCAGTGTTACCCTGTATTTCTTTAAGTGAGTTATTAATGGCCTCCTTAAAATCTTCTACCACCATCATGAGATATGATTTTAAATCACAGTCTTGCTTTTTGGGTGTGTTGGGGTATCCAGGATCCAGGACTTGCTGTGGTGAGTGTACTGGGTTCTGATGATGCCCAGTGTTCTTGGTTTTGTCAGTAAGATTCTTATGTTTGCCTTTAGCCATCTGGTAATCTCTGGTGTTAATGTTCTAACTGTCTCTGGCTAGAGTTTGTTCCTCATGTGATTCTGTTAGCCTCTGTCAGCAATCCTGGGAGTCCAAATCTCACCTGAGTCCCAGTGGTAAGAGTACTGGGCAGGCAAGCTCTCCTCTTGCAGAGCAGGTGTCCAAAAGCCTGGAGCTCCAATCTACTTCCTGAGTCCTGGGGTCAGAGCCCTCCCTGTAGGCTGACTCTCCTCTGGCAAGGAAGGTGGCCAGAGGTCTGGGTCTCAGCTCTGCCTCCTGGGTGAAGATGAAGGCTTGAAGGGACCCTGTCCAAGAAGCTCTGTTGCTTCTGCTGCCTACGTGCTCTGCAGTGATCCCGAGGTCCTGGGTGTGCTAGGAGTCCTGAGGTGTGGAGAGTTTTCTGGGGACCTTGGAGCCCTCAGCAGTGTTCAGGTCAAAGAAGGCGGGGCTGTCCCCGACCAGATGAATCCCAGCCATTGGTTGTATGGGGTTCCTTTTTCCCTGTTCCTGCTGGCACAAGACCTCCCAGAATTCTTTGGAGCTGATGTTGTATTCCACTCACCTGTGGTCCCGAGGTTCTGAGTGTTCTAGAAGTCCTATGGTGTAGAGAGTCCTCTGGGGACGTTGGCTAAGTATAGCACTTATGACTGCTAAAGTTTACAAATAGAGAGTCCAACACTGACTTGGTCAAAATGGGTCAGTAAGTGCCATAAAAGAATCAATTTGGAGTGACAGGAGAAGGAATGGTACCAAAAAATAAATACCCTAGCACTTCCTTCAATTCTAGCATTTGCAAGTTTCCTTTCATTGAAGTGTTCATTTCAGAAAGTAATTCTTAAGTGGGGTAATACTCTCTGAGTAACCAATAGGGATTAAGCTGACAAGAGCCATTATTTTTTTCACACAACTCAAGTGTCTAGAGGGATCAAGTGCAAATTCTAACACTCACAATGCTACATGGACCATCGCCAGCTCATCATGAATCCAGTTCCATAAAAATAAGTCTTGGCTGTTCAAGACAGTAAATTATTGCTTCCTTGTACTTCAAGGAGATTATTTCTAGGGAAACTTTCTTTCTGAACCAATCTTCTTCCTCTAATTTTTACTTCATTTATCAAATGAAGAAATGCTTTCATAGACTGATGTTGACCCCCAAGGGTCACAGTCCCACTAATTTCAGGGAGGAGGGCAGTGAGTGACCTTATACTTGACTGAATGACTGGGTTTTCTGAGGTTGGCTAATCCATGATATCGATGTAGCACTCCAAAGTTAGTACCAGCAAATGAACAAATTGCAGAAGGCTCCTCTAAGGGCCCAAGATACAGGTGGGAACTGCTATGCTCTGAGAATGAAGACAATTAAGTGTTATGTTTTATTGGAGAAAGAAAAACTTCCATCAGAAGAAGACCAAGGGCTTAGAACACAGAAAAAAAATGAGTATAAATATAATATAAGATCCTGAAGACCTAAAGAGTTGTAAATAGAAAAGAGTTAAGTCAGACTGAGCCCCTCTGTAAAGCACTGGTGGGAGGAGAGTGGCTCCCCTGTAACTAGATGTCAAAGTTGTTACTGGAATCCAGATAAAGCTCTCCTCTGGCACAGAGATGCATCAGCTCTGAGGCTAAATTCAGAATAATTCTTCCAGTGAAAGCCAGAATTCAGATCACTATTGCAGTTCCACAGCACACATAGCAAGTCCACAGTGAATCAAGCTGAGACTCTGCCAGAGAGCAGGAGCTGCAGGAATCCTGGAGAGGTTTGGGACCAGATGCCAAGAAGGACAAGTGGAGAATATTCCAAACAGAATGTATAGCTGTAGTCAGAAAAAGGTGTTGTCTAGACTCTAGAGGAAGCTGACTACAATGTCGTAGAATTGGATTCTATGGAAAGCCATATTAGAATTGAGCTGTAGTAAATATAAATAAAGTGATGTTAGGTCAAGACAAGACCCAGCTTCTGTCTTCATCTCATAGTCCAAAGGACATCCTTTGCTTATAATTCTCATTTTCTCATTTTCCTTGGATTAAAAAAGATGAACCTTCAGAGAAGCCTGTTAGCTGCAAATGTCAATTTGTCACAACTTAAAGTCACCTAGAAAGAATCAGCTTAGTAATTGTCTTCATCAGGCTTTTCTGTAAGGGGTTGTCTTGATTGTTAAGAAAGGTGGGAGACTCGGCCCATCTTTAGGGAGCACTGATCCATAGTCGGGAGGTCTAGGCAAGTAGGGTACCTGCATTTCTCTCTGCTTCCCACTGTAGACATGATGTGACCAGTTGTCTCATGCTCCTACCTCTGTGACTTACCTGGAATGATGGATTATGACCCAGAATTGTAAGCCAGATTAAACCCTTTCCAACCCTCACTTTCAGAGTGTATTATTACAGCAACAGAAATGGCAGCCCTGCTAGAGCTGTCCACCTACTTTCCTCCCCCCCCCCTCAGATTCATATCCTGGTATGTTCATTACTGAGCACTTCAATCCACAGTTTAAGTGTTCCCCACACTTATTTCAGGGTCTTGCTCTGGATGGGCTCTACCTACAACACAATTTGTAGAGATGTTCACCTATTTCTCAGGGGCTCTTCCCAGAAATTTCTTTTCATCCTGGACTTTCATGATCCCACTGTTTAAAACTCAATTATTAAACTCACCCTTCAAGGACCAGTTTTTACTATTTTTTTCATAGCATTTTCTGATCTGTTGTACTTCCCCTTGACTAGCTTGTGCAAAAAACCAGCTAAGCACAGGCACCTTTAACTGTTCTTGACTCCATTACACAAACAATTATGCTCATTAGCATCACCCCTGCTCTGATAAAGTCAGCCTTCTGAAACTGTGAACTGAAACTGTACCTATTCTCTGTAGAGCTCCTTATTTCAGGCATTTATTTTGGGTATACCAATGAAAACCTAACTTATTCATGCAGAGAGTCTCCCATATGAGTTGACAGGTCTGTCACCTAGATGGCTAATAGTATAATTGCCTCTGAGATACTGCAGTCATGTCTCTTCAGCAACCCTCCCTTCTTGGTTTGTCATGAGCACTTACATCTAGCAAAGTAATTCTGCCTTTAGTAACTGATATGGAGGCTGAGAATTACGCTGCTCCCAAAATATGGTAGCCATGATAATCTTGTCAGTCCTTGGGTTCATTGCAAAGCAAAGCATTCAAACTTTGTCTGAAGCTTCCTCAGCTTAAAAGTTCCTGAAGGGACTCTATTCACTCCTGAGAGAGCTGGCCCTGCCCAGGCACCGGCTGCATACAGAATTCCAGCTGCACACATCCCTCCTGCCCACACTGTCCTGGAAATTGGAATGGAGTTGAGAACAGAATAAGAAATTAGACAAAGACAAGTTTAAGTTACTTTAGACCTATCAGAGCGTGATATTTCATGGTGTTTATATTACTTTGAATGTGAGACTTTTGGGTCTTTAACTAGAAAGAAGAATTAATTTGAGGGCTTTAATTACTTCTAAGATTATTGACAATAAGAGAGCATATTAGGCCCACATTTGAATTCTTCTATTCTCCTTCTATTGTGTTGGTACTTTATTACTCAAGTGCATTATGAATGTTAATACTGGCACATCTTAATGTCTCAGAAACCTTAACAGCCTGTATTTTATACACGAATGGAAATAACTTGGGGAAAAAAAATAGGTAAAGTTCTCTGACCTTCAGGACAATATAGCATTATAGTACATTCAAATAAAGATCTATTCTGAACCATTTTAAAGATGTCTGAGATGAAATCTATGCTGATCTAGAGAGCTCCCTCAACAGAAGTGCAGGGTCTCACACTTATAGGAAGGACTGATGCCACGGTGCTAGCCTTCCCTAAAGTAAAAGCCAGACCTGTGGCATCATGCATTTAATAGACAAACCAATGAACATGGGATTAAAATTCTAAGGGTAAGTCCATTATCCACACCACCTTTCCAGTCAAAGGTCTTCTCCAAAAGCTTGACCCTCTCTCCCTGCTTTCCTTGGAGATGGAGGAAGACATCTGGTGTGTTACACCCATTCACAGAGACGAAGGAAGACCTTTGATGCACTGCGTCCCATCAGAGACATCTGGTATGTCAAATTCATTCAGAAGCCACATCTACTATTCCACAATTTTTGAAAGGTTGGGGTAAGCTTTAGAAAATCCAGGGCCAGGCGTGGTGGTGCACGCCTTTAATCCCAGCACTCGGGAGGCAGAGGCAGGTGGATTTCTGAGTTCGAGGCCAGCCTGGCCTGGTCTACAAAGTGAGTTCCAGGACAGCAAGGGCTATACAGAGAAACCCTGTCTCGACAAACCAAAAACAAGAAAAAAAGAAAAAAGAATAAAAGTAAAAAAGAAAGGAAGGAAGGAAGGAAGGAAGGAAGGAAGGAAGGAAGGAAGGAAGAAAGAAAGAAAGAAAGAAAGAAAGAAAGAAAGAAAGAAA
>NC_034611.1:19247689-19312212 GCF_900095145.1 Mus pahari | reverse complement strand
TGTGTGTGTGTGTGTGTGTGTGTGTGTGTGTGTGTGTGTGTGTGTGTGTGTGTGTTGAAGGGTAGAGGTTTGGCTAATGCACTGTCTAAGATGCTCTGCTTTGTACATTCCAACTTCCTCAAAAGTGAACTTTTCTAAGATCTATGTGGGAAATTGGGTCCAGTAACAAGGTCTTTATCAATAGTAAGAATCATTTTTCACTATTTTATCTGTTTTCTATTGATTCAGACTGAGGTAGAGGAGGAAGGCTACATAGGGTTCTAGGTTCTTTCATAAATGTGTAAAGTAGCTGATGTGAAATCTTTACTTTGGTTCCTGGGTATTTAAATCATGCTGAAAATGGTGACATTTCTAGTCACCCCCTGTGGTCAGTGTTTCCCTATAGTTTCTTACCTTTCTTGTGTACTTCTGATTTCTTTCTCTGGTTTGTAATTATCTGTATTGGTGTCCTTGTTGACTACTGTGTGAAGACCACAGATCTTTACTACCTGCAACCCCCTCCCATTATAAATCTTGAATAAACGGGGTGCTTAGTGAATAATTAGTTGAAACCTTGGTGTAGGAAGAGCAATCCAATGTGTACGGGTAACTAGTGGGCTTAGATTTTCCTATTTAAGTGACCTAACTGATTAGAACAGTGATTTGGATTCTAAGAAGTTTCTTCACAGACAAAATCTGAACAAGAGGCAAATGTGCAGTTGGACACACGAATCACCCAATCCATGCAAACAAAACCCAGCCCCAGAGGATCTGACAGCTGCTTTCTTCAGGGAGGTTGAGAGCACTTTACAGTCAGCACAATATCCAGGCTCATTGCTGACCTGGGAATAGCTGTGTGAACCTGCACAGCTTCCTGAACACTTTGGTGCAATGTGCTTCCCCCTTTGAGAGCTCTCCGCCAGTATTGGAAACCACATAGGTGCTTAATAAATGTTATTATGAAAAACAATAATATTTATTTGAAGTCCCACAGTGAGGCTAAGAAACTGTGCTTAGCTAAGGGTCAAATCAGAACCTGCGGTCTCCCTCAGCAAAACAGGGGCCTCTGTGACTATGCCATCACTATGTCAGGCACATAGCAGGCGTTGCTCAGACAGGTGAATCTTTGCCATGAACTGAAAAGGGAATTTTTAAAATACCAAGGAAGATATGATTCTTGGCAGTAAATTGTACTCTACTGAAACAAAACAGAAACCCCTCCAAAAATAACACGGTATTGAATATGTGCAGGTGCATGGGAAACACTTTTACATATAACTATATAGCTACATCATAAAGAGTATTAGAATCAGAAAACATGTGTTTGACTGTGTCCTGTAAGTATATATAATTATTATATAATATTAAAAATTCTGAGAGGAAGAACTAACAGAAGAAAGGGTACATAATTGGGGGGGGCAAATATCACATTTTGTTCATATGCAAAATCTAGATTTAACTATATGTAACCATAACTATACATGTACACACATAATGTAAATGACAGAAAGTTCATGAAAGTCAGTACAGGCATAGTGTGAATGATGGAGGAGTACATGAAAGCCAAGGGGGATACTATTTGGATGGAGAAGAGTACCAGTGTTGGGCAGAAAGGGGACAAAAGAGGGTAATGGGACTAGGAGAACATATCATATATACATCCTGTATGCATGCCATTATATATCATAATGGAAGCCATTAAACTAAAGTAAAACTAAAATTAAGAGAAATACATGAAAAGATGTTTAAAGAAGTAGAAATACTGTATATCTATACTGGAGCTTCATACATTGTATGCAAAAATCAAATGATCACAGTGTGCCTGTAAGTTTATACAATAATTAGCATAATACTTTTAAAAAGAGAAAAAATGGCCAATGAGATGGCTCAGAGTATAAAAGCCCTTACTGCTAAGCTTAATGACCTGAGCTTACCCCAAAACAACATGGTGGAACAAGAAAACTGACTACTGCAAGTTGTCCTCTGACATGCCATGATACATGTGTATGCATACACACACATGGAAAATAAATGTAAAATGTAAAATAATAAAAGCGTGCTCTCTCTCTCTCTCTCTCTCTCTCTCTCTCTCTCTCTCTCTCTCTCTCTCTCTCTCTCTCTCTCTGCCTCCGTCCCTTCCTCCCTCTTTCTGATGTCACTTCTAAGTAAAACCTTCACCTAAGATGACTAGAAGAGCAGCAGGGAAGTCCCTCAGCTGTATGTAACATGCTGAAGATACCACACTCTCTGAATATCCTTAAGAATTCTGTGGCTGTTGGTTGTTCCATAGAAACTATTGTAAATTGAGACTGATAAGAGCCTTTGGTTGAGTTCCCTAATTCCACTTTGCTAGCTCTAAGTGACTGTTGCTTTGCAATCTCTTCTGTGATCAAGGTGGCATTCAGAGATCCTGTGCCTGTGGATCTCCATTTCCTGTATCCAGGATCCACTGCAAACTACCCAGTGTTGTGGACAATAATCCCTGTGAGCCGATTTCATCACATGCTGCACATGGCAAGCATTACATAAATGGGAGTCCTTGTCAGTAGTCATAGTAGTAGTAATTAGATCAACTCTGGCCATCAGTGACTTCACGGGGTCCCAGGCAACATCAGGAATGCCATGCATCAGAGCTTGCACGGGCATAATTTGAACCTCTGTATGTTATATATCAATTACATTCATATCACCATGTTAGGAACTATAAATCACCAAGGGAAGAATCAAACATACATCTTGATTTAATAGCTCCATAATGTGCTATTAGAAAGTTCAAGGACTCGAAATCTCAGCTTGCGTTAGGACGTGCCTTTTTGAAATCTGTAGTGCTATTAGTTCCATATGACAAGATGTAAAAATACTGGAATCCAAAAGACCAAAATAATGGAGAAAGTGGGCTTCTTTCCACCCCTGCAGATAGTGGTCAGTTTCCAAGCTTTCCATGTCATAAAGTCACTTCCCACAAAACTGAAGTGTTAAAAGCACGCGTGTGTCAAAAAAGAAGGGTATATCAGCATTATTATTACTGCAGTAAGGATAGACAGACTGTGTTCCTGCCACATCAAAGAATGGTTTTCAGATTTTATTTTGCCTAATATAAAGGAAATGCAAATTAATACTGCAATGAGGTATCATTTTTCTACCTATCAAGTTTGTACAATTAAGAACATTTTTATAACATTATGAGCCAGGGGGGTGTGGGGAAAAAATCTGAGTTCTCCTGATATATTTCAAAACAAATATATAAAGGAAAAATCTGAACACATAAAAATGATCAAAGAGCTGGAAAGTACAGATTCCCTTCATTCGATTATTATGTATTGTGTGCGTGCCTCAATTACAATGAGGCATCCCATAAAGATGCACAGATATTAGGCATCAATTAAAATAATTAAGAAAGAGACAATTGGTTTCATAAGAGAATAGAAAAGGTGTTCACTTGTCCTCATAGATCTCTTCTGAGAAGCTGTCTAGGCACAGGTCATCAATGAGACTTTCACATCCCCCTGGTCCAATAATCATCCATGACCCAAAGTCTGTTCTGCAGACCAACCGCAGCCTACCAGGTGGCCTAACTCACTCTGCCTAATGTCTAATGTAAGTCTCCTATACAGGATTTTTTATGACACAAGCTAAATCTTGCCTGGGAGGAAGCATGAAAACCTAGCACAGAAAAACAAAATAAACATAGACAAGAAAGGGAAGTTTATAGTCGACAGTAGAGCAGAAGTCTTAGACAACCCACTGTCAGGGGCAATGGAGACGAGGAGAAACAAGAAATCAGAGTAAGGGACTAAAGAGATGACTGGAAAAGAACTAAAAAAAATTGAAAAGATGCTGAGTGTCTCAGCTCCCACACTGGCCACCCTGAACAGGAAGAATGTCTTCTGGAGGAATTTCTGGCTGATAAAGATGCTGTTAGCTATGAGAGTTAGAGTTATTGCCAGCAAGCATGGAACATGGCATTGAGACTACACTTAAAATGTTTGTGTTTTTCCCACACTGACTTCCTTATTGAGTTTTGTAGTTTTGTGGGTAAGGTGGCACTTCCTTACTGGTTAACTCTGTTTTGGAACTCACTGTACAGAATAGGCTGACCTCAAATTCACAGATATCTGAAGACTCTTTAAGAGTTTATCAACAACTTTTACTGTATTCTGATCGTAGTAGCTTCTCCCACAGTTAACATAGCCTAGGAATCACTGTTTCTTGGAATATGAATGATCCTGGGTAATTATAAACACAAGTAGTAGTTCTAAGTAGAGAGATGTGGCAGAGTCTGGGAGTTAAAAGTATGAATGTTGATGTCTGACATGCTTTCAAAGTTTAATTTTATCACGCTAAAGCTACCCTAACTCATACAAATGCTGGAGCTCTCGAAGCTTCACTTTCATAACTCAAGTGGAAAGAAACTGAGTGCTAAATAAATATTCAGAAGATGGAACAAGACCAGGATTATATGTAGGGTCTCTTAAATGTCATAAAGGTCATTCTTAAGGATTGGTTAAATATTGGCTCCAGAATTACTGCACACTGTATTTATGGCACACTGATTTGGCATGTTCTGGACTTGATCATATACAAAGGAGGAATCTTATCAAGGTTCCATGTGTCTAAAACCCTGTGGTATCCCATGACTGCCTGCCTGTTTTGTTTTGTTTTGTTTTTGTTGTTTGTTTGTTTGTTTATATTTTTGATCTTCCAGGGCTCCATGTCCCTTGTGCAAGCTCTTCATTCGTTTGTTTTCCATTCATCTGCCTAGAATCCTGAAGGCACATCATTCTGACCCTTGTATGTTGACAATGACCCAATTTCTATTTGAACTATTCTCTGTGTCAGGAGAAAGGGAAGACTCTGGTAGACTCTGCGTTTATGTTGCGCTATACAGTCCTGGGCCATGGCAGCCTGGGATTCTATGTGGTTTGATACATCTTGACAATAAGTTAACATCTATCACACTAAAGCAGCTTTGCACCCTTCTAAGGATGCCTCACTCCATCGCTCTGCGTGGAGAGGGACTGGACTCACAATGCAGAGCAGAGCAGAAGGAAGCAGTGAGAAGGATACGGACTAAGAGTTGGTTCCTGCTTAGACTGTAGACTCCCAGTGTTTGCTTTGGAAAGGAGGTGGTTAGAATGCTCCCCGCACTGTTTGTATGAACCTAGCAAGCATCTGATCCATCCAATTACATCCCATAGTGAGGGCTAATGGATATTAAAATTACATGGGTCAGGGCTCAAATACAAGTGCAGTTCTCTCCGTTTCAGTTAAATGAACTATTTACTTTGAGACCAAAAGTACAAATTATAGGCTGTTGAATCAGCTGGAGTTCTCAAAATAGAATTTGACCTGAATAGAGATAATTCCATGAAAACACTACTGGAAACCAAAATGCTTATCTAATCTGTGCGTCTGGCAATGTGCACAGCATTACTGATCACTGGTACTGGTGAGAGTCTTAATTTTTATGTCTAGAGGAAATTAAGCCAAGCAAAAGCATACCATTTCATTCAGAGGAAAGATGCTCATACATTTTTATATTTTAAATGATTCCATTTGAGCACATGGAAAATGAAAGGGCTTTTGGCCAAAAAACAGCTGTGTGTTTCTTGACTATGTGCGGCTTAACTGGAGCCTGGCCTTATCTCACTTCTCAGAAGTACACTAACCAGAGATTCTGAGTTCCAGAGCTAGTATGTGTCTACAAGGACTAGAAAGGACCCAAAGTGAAAAAAAAAAAAAAAAGAAATTCACTAAAAATAGAGATTATAGTAATTATAGGTGCCAAGTATGAGAAGGGCCATTCTGGACTGTCAGAATTAACTTTGAGTTAACTTTACTAAAAGATACAAACAAGGAAATGCTCCGGTAATTCCTAATAAGAGAGGGTGTTTGTGTTTGTTTGAGATCCTTAAAAGCTCCTTCTTCCTAAAAGTTCCAGACACAAAGTTCTGAGGAGAAAAAGAACAGCTGTTCCTTCTATTTTTTTTAAACAAAATTATATATGTTGTTGGCTTTTATTAATAGTGTTCAAATCAAATCCCAGCAGGGTGGGAACTTTTAAGTCAATTAGTCAGTTGTACATTATTTAATGTGGCTGCAAGGATGCCAGGAATCGCTAGCTCCCTCTGAGGCTCCTCCTGTCGCTGAGTTCATTCAGGCTTTTGTAACAAAATACTTTCTCATAGGCCTGGAGACTGAATGCCTGCTATCGAAGTTGGTGTGTGGTGAGGACTTGCTTCGCAGCTGACAGGCATCACCACTCCATTGTGTGCTCACATGATGTAATGAGCAAATGTGCCCTCCTCCGACTACCAAAGGACTCTCTGAACTCACTAGGTGGGTTCTGCCTTCATAATGTAATCAACCCACAAATGCTCCCACCTCTAAATAGCATCACCTTGGCAATGAAGATATTGGCATGTGTATTTTGAGGAGACACAACTTTCAAAGCAAAGCATTCTCGCTTTGCATACTTACTCTCTGAAAAATATACACACATGCAGGAATAGATTCTTTACCTACTCCTAAAATTACCTTAAAACAAGGTGCGTGAATTTGATTTATTTTGTCCAAATAAAGCGAAAAAGTCCCTTGGCAGTGGAAATCCCACTGACCTTTTTCAGTCATGCATATTTCACTGAGGAGCACTTGATTGGCTATTTTCGAAAGAGATGGTATGAGTCATTAGAAAAAGAAGCTGAAGTTTAAGGTCAATTGGACCCCTGAACTCAAATGTTTATGAGTTAGCTACAGAAAGGGAGTGCATGGGGGAGACTGGTGGTTAGAAGACTCTGAATAATGCTGACAAGAGCTATCCCTAGCCACAGAAGTTCAAGTTTAAACACAAAAATAAGTTTCTAGAATTCAGAAAATATCCAAACTCTACAAAGAGAATGGAAGCGACTCTCGGCAGTTTGTCAGATTGTATTTCCACTGAAAGTGACATTGACAGTTTTACTACATTATAAATGATGAGACTTATGTCATTTTGAGCTTCACCCATTCCCACAGGTACCATACCATAACAAAATATACATATGTACACATCTTCTATCATTATTTACAGGAGATTGGTTACCACACTCACCCACTTCCTGTGCAGTGTTAAACCTGCAGATGCTCAAATCCCTTATGTAAAATAACATCATCTTTGTATATAGCCTATGACCATCCTTCTACGTATTTTAAGTCATCTCTGGATTACTTATACTAGCTAATGAAATATAAATACTATGTGACTACCTTTATCCTGTGACAATCATTTGCAGACTGTCTAACAAAAGTGACAAGAAAGAGTCTGTGTAGTGTTCAGTGCAGATGCCATATTTTTCCAAATCCTTTTAATCCAAACGTTGTTGAATACACAGATGTGAATTCCACATGATACAGAGAGCTAATATTGAGGAGATACTCATAAATGTGTATCTCTGTATCTATGGAAACATATACAGGCAATACAGCCACTCCAGATTACTTAAGGACTCCATATTTATGAATTTACATGCTTACTAATATTCATTTGTCAATCAAGTTTTCACTCTGATCTGTAGACACCCAGAGAATAGTATAAATTTTGAATCACCTGATAATTAAAGCCTCAAAAAGTCAAACATGACAACCGTCTGCTTTCTAGTTTCAACTCTCAGATTGTTACTCTGTAAATGATGTTCCCTTCATCATCATTGTGTAACCTTTTTTGAATTTTTGTGACTTTGTTTGTGAGTTCACTGTTTAAATGTACTCATATGCAGTTCTGAAGTCCCATTTAATGCAAGAAGACTATGTTATCCTTTCCAAAGCCAGTGTGTTACATAAACGTTGATCAGGCATGGCATGAGTATAGTACTCTTGGCTGTGAGTCCAATGTTACTAAAGCAACACTGCCATTAAATAAGGTGTCGTTAGACAGAAGTACATATACAACATGGTTACATCTTGATAACTGACACAATGTAAGCAGAGGCTCAGACTGTATTTCCACTGGAAAGAGTGGCTTAGTGTTCGAGTTTGCTTTGTATTGCTGTGATAAACACCATGACCAGAGGGAGCTTTGGAAAGGAAGAACTTTGGCTTAAAGGTTGCACTCCATCCTTTAGGTAAGTCAGGGCAGGAGCCCAAGGTAAGAACTTGAAGGAGAAACCACGTAAGACTGGTCAAGGCAATGGCAGACAACTACAGCTCTCATGTTCCTCCTTAGTTCCTAGCTTCTTTGGCTTACTCCTGGACAGTGGACTCTGATTCCTCTGCCAAGAGAGGATCCCTTTCTCTTTGTGACTTTCATAGATCTCTTTCTAGATTCTTTGATGTCTTTACGTCTCTGCATCAACAGCTAACAGCCTTTGAACGCTTTACCCATTCTTTACTCAGAGGTAATTTATATTTCTAAAAAATTAAACTTATTTATTTATTCTCTCTCCCTCCTTTTCTCCTTCATCCACCTCCTTGTGTGTGCATGTGTGTGTTTGTGTGTGTGCATGTGTGTGAAACAGAATTAGAGATGTAAACATGAAGTTAGATGTCCAAAGATGACCAATTGTTACCCAAGAGACATCTGTTGAGCTCACACGTCTTTCAGCTGAATACCAGTTCTTGATAAAAGAGAGTAGACAAGCATGATTCTCACTGAGGTTTGAACTGCTCTGCATCCGGGAGTCCCCAGGAAAGAGTTCACTGCACATGGGCCCACACTTCCCTGACCATTTCTCACTTTCAGAGACTGAAAGTTGACAGCAATTTGGAGTGTGGGGGCCAAGTAGGCTTAATGTGATAAAAGAAATGGAACAGCAGTTGAGTCCTCCCTTCTTTAGGAGACCACAAATCTCTCTTCTCCATTTACAAGTCCACAGCTTTTGCAAGTTAGCTCTAGAAATGTTTGGCTTGATTGTAGAAGAAGAAATCATTATTTCTCCCCAAGTCACTCTTCAAACCACTGTCCAGCTATATATTAAGGTACAAACTCACTCAATGTTTATTTCATTATAGCTACAACTTTCCTTATTCTTCCCCAGTCTCCATTGTGTACTTACTGCCTTTAGAAGACGTGTATCTGTTTATCATTATTAGAAAACAGAGACTCTGAAGAAGGCAAAAGTGCATATAAAATAAGAATACTGGTCTATAAACTACCCTTTCTGCCATTTGTCTTTGGGAAATGGTAAGAGGACTTTGAGCTGACTTATATTTTCCTTCTTTCTGCTTCTTCATTTTTTTTTCATTTAATATGGGTATATATCTCCCATTTGTTCTGTAAGTTAATGACATTCTTGTGCCCTTTTGACTCTCTTGAAAGTTTTTGAAATGGCCCCCAATATCTGCCTGAGCCTGGCTTCTCACTGTTTCTTAGATAAAGTAGAGGAGGTTGGCTCTCTGCTTTGTTGCTTTTGTAGTTGAGACTATAGATGGCTGAGAAGCAGCAAGAGGGTGACTGTGGAGGAGAGAGGTGTTCCTAAAGCAAACCTTGCTGATGTCACCACACCCTTCAACATTTCATCCTCCATGAACAGAGAGGAAAGTTATCTGTTCCCTGAGGTCTGGAAACAGCGCATCAAAAGGCAGCCCTCTGTCTCAACAGCCTTCAGAGCCAGCTGTACTCCATCTTTACTCCGCAAACATAAGAAGTTCCTAAAGCTCATCTAGAGGTCTTTCAGGACAAATGCCTCTTCTATGGCTCATTCTCTGCCACTCCCATGGTGCCTTGCTTCTCTTGCTAAACAAAGTATTTCCGTCGCATCATTCTTTTCTCTATGCCTTATTTCTATCACTCGTTTTAAAGGAGAAAAGCCACAATGTCGATAAAGGCATTGGCCATGATGCACTGGGGCGTTCACTATGCTACAACACTGAATGAAGCCTAGGATCACAAGTGACCACTCATGCATTCGATGGGGTCAGGTTCTAGCAAGGCAGAAACACAGCGGGGAGACTACAGTATCCCCTTAAAGTGCTTCGAGAGTCAACATGAAGGCTTTAGAAGTTTAAAAAAGTCACTGATCAGCTGAAGTTGAGGGCATGTCAGAGAAACCTTTCCAGAAGAGAGAGAGATGTGAAAAAAAAAGTGAGAGATAGGGGTGGTGTGGGGACAATGGGATTGCATGCAGAGGGAGTGTCATGTACAGAGACCAGAAGGAAGTAAGTGCAACTGAGGAGATAGCTTAACAGTAAGGTGCCTGCCACACAAGCATGGGAAACTGAGTTTGATCCCCAGTACCTACATCTTGGAGTTTTGCACATTTGTAATCCCAGCACCGGGGATGCAGAGGCAGGAGGATACCTCGGTTTTGCTAGCCAGTTGGGCAAACCAAACTGATGAGCTCTCTGATCTGGGTAAGCCTAGAACATGAAGGTTCGTCGTCTATGGTGGCCAGCCAAGAAGCACCAGAGACCTGACTGTCCTTTCTCTCCCAGTTCCGTGCTTACACATATGAGCCACCAGACCAGCCTTGTTGGTTTGTGGGAGCTAGCGATTCAAACTCTTCACTCTTGCTTGGCCAACACTTTAGAAACCAGCCATGTGTCTCCGTGTAGACCAGAGCTTAGAAATAATTTAGTGTGTTTATCTTGCAGTTGGACACACTCAAGGATCAAAGGTTAAGTGAGGTATGCCCAGTCACGATGTTGGTTGAGGGCAGTGTTGAGTCTAGAGCTTTTAGAGACTCTCTTTTTACCCCCTCACACATTATCCAACAGGGCTGCGGCTAGACCCAGATTGAATGTCATCCCTCTGTTTCACAAGACTTGGCATTCTAGAAGATAAGTTTCCATACTCACGAGGCAGGTGCAAGGTAGGCCTCCTCTGGCACACCGTGAGTTTGCATTACTAACAATCTGTCGGTCTGTGCATTTACACAGGCAATGTGAAACATGGGGTCGGAGAGAGAAGAATTTGAGCAAAAGAAAGAAAGCAGCCCAGCATTTGTTTCCGGCCCTTCTGCTCCCTGCTTTCTGACCAGATAGTCTCTGCTCCTCTTTTTACCCTTTCTTTTCATCATGCACTGCTATTTTGATCTGGTTTTATGCTTTCTTCCCATTAACCTTCATGCTGGTCTACCTTGTCAGTGAAAGACTGAGAATGTTTGTTAGTTTCAGAAGGAAAAATAAAACATCCTACATTCCTTTCTTTCCCAATACCAACCTTTCAGCTCAGTATTAATCTTACAGCCTAACCTACTTGCTGGAGCTGACAGTGGCACATTGGAACCTGGGCAAGGCTGCATAGACCTCTAATCATCATTGCTTCTGCATCCCGAGGCTGAGCAATTGGTCCACTTGCTTCCCTGATCCTCCCACGACAGATGAAAGGCAGTGAGAACACTAAGCAGACTGGAATTCCAGCTTCTTCTGCACCATCTAAGTGGAGCTAATGGAGGCAGTTGGAGGTCAGCCATTTCTACCAGCAGGCTTGTCAGCGGGGGCCTGGCAAGTACACTAGGGAGGCTGTAGCCACCGGCCCCACCTAAAGCCAGGCTGGGCTTTGGGGCCAGGCCAGTATGAAGACCGTCTCCTTATCACTCCGCTCTTTCGAACTCCTTTGGCTGCCTGTAGGAATGCACCAAGGGACAGGCACTGAAAGAGGTTGAGACACTTCCTAAGAGGGAGTAGTTCAGCCTCTAATGATGCATAGACTCTCAGAAGCCAATCTCACTAGCAGATAAAGTGCATTTGTTTTGTCCAGCCTAGAGTTGACAGGAGGAGGTTGGCTGGCGGGATAGTTTCCGGCCTTTTCATTCTTCTTGTAATACCACCTCTTAGGGGGAAAGTATCTTGGTCATTTCCTCTCCTCTTGGTTGCTAAGCACCTGCTGTGCATGGGACCTTCTGCTGCCTCCACCCAGGCCTCTGCCCCCAGAAGGACTACTGTTCACAACTTCCTGATCCATCCCGGGCAGGCTAGCAGCAGGCTGTTGACAGCCAATGAATGACTGATGAGACAACTGATCCCGCCCCCTTTCTAACAAGGTGAAACTGTGCTGCTCAAATCCAGTAGGAGTCAGAAGCAGGCAGGCTGAAAATGATGGGCGGAAAAGGAGAATTCTGGGGTGGAAAGGATGAGAGAAAGCCACCTCGACTCAAGCAAGATTTCTGATGCTGTGACATTGGGAAATGATTGTAGAGGAAAAAAATCTGGAGAAGACACCCTCTTCCTTCCATCCATGGCTTTCATGCAGACATCTAGTCTTACAATGTTTATTATACCCAGTGGCCAGGCATTCCCACAGTCCCTAAGTGCAAGGATCCTTCTTAGAGACACCAAAACCTTAGCAAATATGGAAGCTGGAAAGATGGCTCAGTCGTTAAGAGCACTTGCTGCTCTCATTAAAAAGTTAAGTCTTTAACTCAAGTTCCAGGGGCTTGGACACTCTCTTCTGGCCTCAGAGGTGCATGCATGATACACATTCATACGTGCAGACAAAACATGAATACATAGAAAATATGTTTTAGAAAAAGTTTGCAAATCAGAAGAAAACAAGAGTTCTCCAAGTTTTAAAGCAAAAGAGAATGATTGCTATAGGGAAGATGACATAATAGGTGTATAGAGTGTGTGGAAAGGCTGAGAGAAGGGAAGTTGTTCAGAAAATATAAGCCACAGATGACAGTCTATCTGCTATCTCTGAGACAGCTGCTTAGGGACAATCTCTCTGCCTGCTTATCTCCTGCAGCCTTAACACTCGCCAGAACAGTGAGCGCATCATAGATCTTCAATAACATGGCTGACTGACTGACTGAATTAGATACTTAGATTTTTCTTGCCAGTACGGATCTTCATCAGTGCCAGGAATACAATGAGAACTTTAAAACTGTTTGACAGAGGTAATGAAAACAGTTCTACACCCTAAGGTTGTAAAGGAAAAGGGGCAGGTTAGCTCCTGGGAGTTCCGTAACAATCTCCAGCTAGGTGGCTTAAAATATTAGACATTTCTTATCACACAGATCTAGAGAGCAGAAGTGTAAGATCAAGCTGTTGGCACACTTCTGGCTCTTTCTGGGAGATCAGAGGGAAGTCAATTCTGTGGATCTCTGGTAGTTTCCCAGCAATCCCAGGTAACCTTCTGCCTCCTTCTCTTCTCGCGTCTCCACACAGGATCCTCTCTGGGTTTGGACCTTTCCCTTTCCCATGATGGTGTCACCTTGAGGCATTTACCTTCCCCTGTATAAAAGACAGCTTGCAGCATGAGAACGAGGGGGAGAAAAAGCTCTATTAGTTTATGCAGACCCATATTAATCTACTACAGTGGATGCTCAGAAAGTGAGTCCATTTCACCTACAACGGAAATGAGTCCCCAGGCAGAAACAGGCATTCATCATAACCAGATAGAAGATCTTTCCAGAAGACATATAGCCACGCCTCTATCATCAGATGCCCTGACTACAGATAACTCTACTTTACCAACCAAGTAGAAAGTCTTTGAGAAAAAGAACCATGATCCTAAGTGGGATAGAAAAATTATTTTTTCCTTCTTAGCCCAATAACTGTATGTGCTTTTGAGTACTTGAAATTAACTATTTTGAACTCATAGGTGTGTTAGCTAGCAGTCTATCACTGTGACAAAATACTTGAGATAACTTAGTAAGGAGGAAGTTTTATTTTGAAACACAGTCTCATAGATTTCAGTACATGGTTGTCCAGCCCTATTACTGACACATCATGGTAAGAGGCCTTTTTAGAGGAGGAAACAAAGGGAAAGAAGAAGGACAGTCTGACCCTGAATTCCTCCCTTTAGGAGCATACACATAATGACCTAACTTCCTTCCATAAGGCCAGTCTCAAAAGGGTCTCACCACACACACACACACACACACACACACACACACACACACACACAGTAGCATCAATAATTAGAGACCAAGCCCTCAACCTTTGATAGACATTCAAAATCCAAATTACAGAAATAATGTTGATATATCACACACATTGAATTGTATAAGCTTAGCCTGACAAAATGAAAAATGTCTCATTAGTAATTTTATATTGATTATAGATTTATAATAACCTTTTGGATCTATTGCACTATTGTGTGTTATTAAAGATAATCTTATATATCTCCTTTTACTTTTTAAAATCTTGATTCTAGCAAATTTGAAATCCCACAGTGACTTGCTCTTGTGGCTTAGATTTCTGGAGGAGAGCCTTAAGTTAGAACACTATAAATTCTGAGGCTAGCACAAAAACGAACTGGAAATTGTCAGCTCCCGTGTATGCAAACAGTTCCTGTCATAGGCTCCAGTGCATTCCCAGGTGAGAAGCTTGTCCCTAACCTTTCAGAGGGCAGAGATTAATCCAGAACTCGCCAAGCTCTTCTCTTTGTCTTCCTTTTTTTTTCTTCCTTCCCTTGCTCTAGGGTATGATCGTAGACCCCTCTCTGAAGCACAACTTGGCAATCTAGAATGGTGAAGATTAAAAATACATGTGACAGCTTATGCTGGCAAGAAGGTGGAGCTAGAGGAACACTCCTCCATTGCTGGTGAGAGTGTAAACTGTATAGCTGCTATGGATATCAATATGATGGTTTCTCAGAAAATTGGGAATCAGACTACTTCAAGACCTAGCTATACCTTTTCTAGGCATATACCTAAAGGATGCTCCACCCTACTACAAGGGCACTTGCTCAGTTATGTTCATTTTGGCTTTATTTCTAATAGCCAGAAACTGGGAACAAGCTAGATATCCCTCAACAGAAGAATGGATAAAATAAATGATACATTTACACAATGGAGTATTTCTTAGCTGTTAAAAATAAATCATGAATTTTGCTGGTAAATAGATGGAATTACAAAAAAAAAATCATCCTGAGTGAGGTAACCCAAACTGAGAAATGTAAACAATATATGTGTGCATTTATAAGTGAATATTAGCTGTAAAGTAAAGGATAATCACGTTACTGCTCACAGACCCAGAGAGGCTAAGTATAAGGAATGTTCAAGCAGGGATGCTTGGATCTCCCTGCAAAGGGAAAATAGCTTTCACAGCTGGACTTGAGTCAGATAGGGATGGAAACAGGAGTGATCAGGTAGGGTGATAGAGGGCAAGAATACTGGGAGACATGATTGGAACTGGTGGGCATTTCAGGGGCAAGATAGAAACATACCACAATGGACACTGACTAGATCTATAAGGGTGACCTCCAAAAAGATTCCTAACAATGGGGGATACAGATCCTGAACCACACAAGACTTCCGGTGGAGAGACTGGGACACCAACACAGTCACAATACCTTTGACCTATTATTTGTTAAGCCTGCAAGATATGCTGGGGGAAAGATGGCACAGAATCTGTGGGAGTGGACAACCAATGACTGGTCTAACGTGTGACCCATAGCTAGCATGAGAAGGATCTTAGGCCTCACACTGCCTGGAGGGCTACAAACCAGATACTGGATAGCCCAAAGACCTAGGATAGAACCAAATATGACTGGCCAAGAAAGTCAATGAAATAATTCCTAATGATACTGTGCTATACTCAGAGAATGGATCCTGGTATAACTGTCATCAGAGAAGCTTCTTGAGCAACTGATACAGATACACGCAAAGACCAATATCCAAACATTAGGCAGAGCCTGAGGAATCCTGTGGAAGAGACATGGAAGGATTGTAGGAGCCAAAAGAGTCAAGAACACCACACAAAACCCTACAGAATTAACTAGCCAGGGCTCATAAAGGATCGAAGAGACAGATCCATCAATCAGGGAGCCTGCGTGAGTCTGACCTAGGCCCTCTGCTTATATAGCATGATTGTGCAGATTGGTATTCCTGTGGGGATTCTGACAGTGGCAATGGGAGCTATCTCTGACACTTTTCCCTACTTCTGGGGCCCTTTTCTTCCTGCTGGGTTGCCCCATCTAGCCTTAATATAAGGGTATGTGTCTAGTCTTATTATATCTTGATATGTCATGTTCAGTTGATATCTCTGGGAAGCCTGCTTTTTTCTGAAGGGAAAGGGAGGAGGAGTGGATCTTGGGTAGGGAGAACATGATGGTAGAGACTGGGAGAAGAGGTGGGGGGGAGAGGAAACTGTAATCATAATGTAATATAGGAGAGAAGAAGAAATGAAAAAGAAAAATATTATTTAAATAATAAACAAGCACAGCAGCTTGGTAAAGGCCAGCACACTCTGGTGGGTCACATGGCAGGTCCTGCTGAGCTGCTCATCTACCCTTTGTGACAGAAGCAGCCATCACTAGAGCCTAACAAGTGTTGGGAGATCATTTAATCAATGGAAAAAAAATCTGAGAAGACAGCTGTTAATTTTAACCCCATTTTGCACAATAGGTAACCAAGGTAACTGAAAAGGCAAGTTACCTTATCGTGGGGAAGTAGTAGAGGTTGGAGAAAGGATTGAATCTGAGTCATCTCTGCCCTTCACCACTATACTATTTCAATCATTTATCCATCTTAGGGTTCCTATTGCTGTGAAGAGATACCATGACCAAGACAACTCTTACAAAGGAAAATTTAGCTGTGGCTGGATTACAGTTGTAGGAGTTTCATGCATTATCATCATGGCAGGTAACATGGCACCATGCAGACAGACACAGTGCTAGAGAAGGAGCTGAGGGTTCTTCATCTTGACCTACAGGCAGCAGGAGACTGTGAGCCACACTGGGCTTAGCTTGAGCACAGGAGATTTCAAAGCCCACCCCCTACAGTGACACATGTCCTGCAACAAGGCCACTCCTAGTCCTACAAGGCCACACCTCCTAATAGTGCTACTCTCTTTGGGCCAAGCATTGTAACACCTGAGTCAATGGTGCTATAGCTATTCAAACCACCCCACCATTTTTTGACACCTGACTTCTCACCTCTCCAGACCGGAACACATGCTTCTTCGCTCAGACTACCCACAGAAGTCCTTATGAATACACTGCCACTCCCACAGGGTCATATTTCTAGGCAGAAATAGTTTTTCATGCCATCAAGCATGTGGCACTAACGCTGAGGATGACAGCCTTTTTCAGATATAAGCAACCCTGGCCTCTGTCCCCAGCTTTTCAGACAATGGGGATACAAACCCTTTCCAATGTTTCTATTTATTGCCTGGGAAGAGTTATATGCCTACAATGAACACAATATTGGGCCTCTAGGTTTGTTCCTAAAAGGAACCATCCTGACTTTGTCTTCAGTTTTCACAAGATTGCCATTTCCTTTATTATTGTAGTGACTTGCTGAAGACACAAAGATAGCAGTGACTAATTCTTTGCACAGTTCAGCAAAACAAAGGATTTTTTTGTAAAATATCTTCCTTATCCCACAATTCATTTGTATACCAAAGGGTGACTTAAGAGTCCTTTGTGCTGTGAAGCCTCTGGTCTACTGCTGTTTTGTTAGTGTCCTGGTGCCTCAGACTTGGTCCTCTGTTCTCTTACTTCAGTCCCTACCTCCACATGAGGAGGGAATTCAAATTTCCTCTTGGAGGAAAGCTTTTACATCAGTTCTGGTCTTCACTACCTCAAATTGTTTTCATTTTATTCAGGTTACCTTCCACTTAAAGGAACTTCAAGTAATTTATAAACCATAGTTTACTTCTTCAGGGAAATTTGATTAACAGCTATTAAAATAATAAAAATCTCACTGCATTAAAGACTTACATATCTTCACATGCCTCATTGGATTGTGTGCCTCCAGAACCAAAGTAGACACCCAGTTCTTATTGAATGGATTGATCATTAATTAGAGCTCTTCTAGATAGCTGGATACATTCTTAATAAAATTAGACCTAAAATCTTTTGTGATCATTGGTAAAACAAAAAGACCCCTTCCCATTCTGCAGGAAATCTTTCTCTGAGACCAGAGACACACTCTTGTCCTGTCCACGCTTCACAGTCCCTCTTGGGGGTGACAAGCACTTTGTTCACGGGGAAACAGATCCAATTCTGATCCCCACTGCCTCAAATGGAGGCTGAAGTGTAGGGTTGTTGGTCCCACGTCTGTTCCACTACAGGTCTCAGCCGCCCAGGGAGGTAGAATGCAGGGATTTGACTGCATTTACCCTATTCTGTTGCTGGACAGGTGCTGGAAACCCTGGGACACTGCTTCAGGGGTGGGAAAGCACACTATGAGGTGTGGGACAGCTGGAGCTGGCTTGGGGTTCCTCAAGCCTGCAAAAAGGCCAGGGCCATGGGGTTCCCAGGGTCTTGGACACCCAGGCACTGCTGGAAGACATGGGGATTAGTCCTTGGCTTAATGGTTGTAGGCTTGAGCTTGGTGGTGGTTGTGGCTGGGAGCACAGAAAGGCCTTCTACGAGAGATTAGAGCACAGCTCTATAGGCAAAGGCTTTCTCCATGGCATCCCACTGTGGATACTGGTTTTAAGGCATTTATTGTCATGGAGGAAAGTGGAAGTGTAAAACCATGCCCTATTTCTCAAGGTGGGCCTGAGATTTAATACCTTCTGCAGGGAGGGATGTGTAGGAAGGAAAGCTTATTGGCTATGTCCTCTAGGCCTCTATGTATCTTATTAGCATGGAGATCTGTCTTGAGCCTATGTGACCACAGGTCATGTCCTTTCCTACATGTGGGGAACTTTGGGCATTGCCCTTACATGAATGATGGCCACAAATTTCTGGGGGGTGGGGGTGGGGGCTGTGGCTAGTGACAGGGTCTGGTGCCTGGGAGCAGGCAAAGCTCCTACTATCCTTTGAGGGACTTCAGGGCTTCTACCCTTAGCTCAACAGAGGATCAGTCTACCTCTCACAGTCCACTACCCTACACTGCAGCTCTTGAGGTCAGCAAATAATAATGAAAATGAGTTTATGGGAATCTAAATATTTGTTTCTGTTGGGGATGTGTAAACAATTTTCAATGAAAATAGATTTACTATGAGATGTTTGTAAATACTGGAATTTATGAAGAATGATAACACCAAACATATCTCTATTTTTCAAAATATTATTTTTCTCCAGATTTGATCCAGATTTTTCTCAAAGAAGAGAGAAAAACACAAATACGGAAGGTTCTGTAGTATAGCTTTGGGCAATTATCAACATATTTACACAATTATTTCTCCTCCTACATATTTTCTTCTTGGATGCTATATTCATGTATCTGTTGCATGTATTTTACATATGGATTAAATGTTGTTATGGTTTGATTCTGCAGTGTTTCACAGACTCTTGTTTTGAATGATTGTTCCTCAGTTGATGGAAATACTTGGGGAGGCAATATCGAGCTTTTAGGATGTGGGGACAGCTAAGAGAAATAGGTCATGAGAGGTGGGTGTAAGAGAACTAGGTCATGAGAGGTGGGTGTAAGAGAAATAGGTCATGAGAGGTGGGTGTAAGAAGGTTGCTTTGCCTGGTTCCAACCTCTCTCTTTTCTTGTCCATCTGCTTCTCATTTCAATGACCATAAATTCTGCCATTCCTTCACCACTGTGATGGACTGGAACCCTTTGAAACCATGAGCTGAAATAAACCTTTTCTTCCTTAAGCTCCTTTCTGTCAGGTAATGTGGCCACAAAAACATGAAACATAACCAATGCAAGAGTGTAACATTGTGTTTGGGAGTTGCTCTGGAGGACGAGAGATTGAGACCAGAGTGCTTGCAGATGTAAGGCAAAAGTTCTACCACTGAGCTACATCCCATACCTCAATATTTTTTTTTAACTTTTGCTGCTTAAAGTTGTTCTTTAAAGCCCTCTATACATTGTACATGTGGTCTTACTAAGTTCTTTTAAGTTGTTATATATAAATTGGTTCTATGAGTATAGTTTTGCATGTCAGTAACTGGATGAGGTTTTTCTTTAAGCTACATACATAATTTCTCTCTTATTTTGATGCCAATTTGTTTCTTAGAATTAATTCAAATGTTTTATATTTGCTGAAATGGATTTAAATGGTGTTTGATTGTGGCTCTTGGATATTTAATATATTTTCATGTATAACTTTTTAACCTACTGAAAATTCTCTTTGGTGGTTTGAGCTGTGCACCCTCCTACTCATGGGACAGCTCTCCTTTTCTAGCTCAGGTAGAAGACAAGAAATCTGTGGTCATGGTGACCTTGCACAACACATTCTTCTTTGGCCTGTCTCCCTTTTGTAACATGCCCATGAATTTTGCTTGCTGTCTATCTACTCATCTGCTTCTTTTGTGGCAATCAGGAATATGTATACACACTTTGTAGCCACCACCAAAACCATTGCCTCTAATTCCCACATTATCTTGAGATTTTATTAATGCTCACTCTTAACTGAAGTGTATCTTCATTGAACTTCAGTTCTTTTCATTTCCAAGGAACACAGAACCAATCTGTCTCCTGGGCTCATTCTCCTTTTCACAGTCCTTTCATGCATGAAAATTTGCTGCCACAGAGTTCCTTAATCTCATGAAGTCCTGTACTAAATGTTGCACTGTATCTAGTTTTTGATTTTGTAAAAAAGAAACTTGAATTTTTGAAAAGAGGAAGACTTCCTTCTTCCTCTACTGAAGGTGGTTTGGGTTTTGCTGTTGTTGAGAGTGTTTGCAGCTGCCTTCTTGTCATTTATTCATCTCACGTGTGATGTAAAGCCTATATCTTTTTGACACTTTAACGAGACTTATCTAAGGCAGCTTTGCCAAGCAGAATCCTGAGGCAGTGATCTTCAAACTGATGTCCACATATTCTGGTGGTGCAGGAAAGTCTGCCAATGCGGTTGCAAGCCTGGATGACCTTGGAGGAGCTCATTTCCAGATTCCTGGCTTCTCTGTGTAAATTTCTCAAAAATTGAAAAGGCATGCTATCAAGATATCACAAGGCTCATCTTTCCCACTTCCTTCCCACCACTGATTTTTTTGCATCTTTGTACATATCCCTTTTCAAATCTTTACAAGGTGCTCTGGTGGTTTCTAAACAGTGGCCATAGGTTCTTGACATATTTTCTGTCAAGAGATGTGTTCTTTTTAGTTGTAGCCACAGTACAGGAAAAGGGAGGTTATGTAGCTTCCAAGGTTGGGACATAAAGCTAATGCTGTGTCTATTTTTGCCTCTGCCACAGAAGAAATCAAATTACACTGAGGTCATGATATTGTAGGCCAAGCCCCATGGAAAGGCCATTGTGAACCCTGGGGTAGACACTTTCAGCTTGGACCAGCCTTCAAGAGATTTTTGTTCACATACTGGAAATATAAGTGAGGATGTGCTAATGTTTTGATGATGGTATCTCTGAGCAAAATTGCCAATGTAATACTGGTGGGAAGTGAAGACTTTAAGAGTGATTACCTCAGGAGACCTTCTTACGCAAGTAATGGAGGCCTTTTTAAAGGTACGACACAGAGGGGACCGTCTCTCGTCTGTTTTTCCTCCGTGTGAAGACATGGTATCTGTCTGTGCTCTCTGTCCTCTGCCCCTCGATTTGCCATGTAAAGACACAGGAAAGAGACTCCCTGGCATTTGACTTTGGACTTCCCAGCCTCTAAATCTATACAACATTAATTTCTGTACTTTATAAATCACTTGAGTCTGTGGCATTCAGTTATTGTAGCACAAACAGTGCAAGACAAATATCACATATATCAGTCCACTCTCAGTTGGTATGAGTCACCCAAGCTTTGCGTTTTTGCTTTCAGACATTGGAGAAAATGTCTGCACTATGCTCTCCCTAAGTCCTCCGGGTCTAAAGTGGGTGTCTTATGCCTCCAGATCTGGGTCTCTTTGCTGCACAGCGGTGGCAAGCAAAACAGGTGCATCAGTTCCAAAAAAAATATCTCCAGAGTGCCTCAAAAAAGGACAACCTGAGGTATCAATGTAAATATCAATAACATAAAGGACCCAAGTACTTCATAGCATGCACTATCATGTATCACATGGTTCTGACTTCTTACTTTCAATGAAATTGTAAGAAGACTACACATTTATAAGCTGTTATATAGTTAAAGTCATTTTGACATTTTGTGGCAAAATGACTTTAAGGATAAGAGTCATAAAAGTTTAGAAAACATAACACTATTTTGTAATATTTATAATATAGCTCATAATAAAAATTTGATTTCCATTTATGTAAAACAGTTCCCCTGCATGTTCTTTTATGAAAACAATAGAATGGTGTGAAATCCAGTCTCATTCTAAGATGTTATTCTTCACTAAACCCAGGGACTGACTGACCATCTCATCAAGAGCTGTAGTCCCAAGAAATTTGCCCGTTTAATGGTTTAATACTATTTGTCAAAATGTATGATTCAATTTTACCATTTATATCAGTTATACAAGAATAATTATAATTACAGCTCAAGAGGCAATTTTTATAGAGCCTAACGCTTAAGGTCACAAAAAATATTTTCTCTAGATTTTTACAATGTGATAGACACATAAAAATAAA
Source organism: Mus pahari (assembly GCF_900095145.1). Classification (NCBI taxonomy): domain Eukaryota; kingdom Metazoa; phylum Chordata; class Mammalia; order Rodentia; family Muridae; genus Mus; species Mus pahari. The sequence goes on along the minus strand of NC_034611.1, from coordinate 19,289,949 downwards.
GTATTTAAGATATATATATATATATATATATATATATATATATATAGAATTGATTACCATCATCAAGCTAATTACCATGTACTATTGGAGAACTAAACTCCTCTCTTACAATCTCTTACAATCTCCCTGGCCACCACCTGCTTGGTTTGTGCGTGTGTGCGTGTGTGTGTGTGTGTGTGTGTGTGTGTGTGTGTAGTGTTCCATGGAACCTGTGTAGGAATCAAAAGACAACATTCTGGGTTAGTATTTGCCTTCTAAATTGAGACAGAATTCATCATTCATGGCTGGAAGATCCGGCTACATGGCCAAATATTTCTGGTGATTCTTGTGTGTTAGCCTCCCACCCTCCTTCCAGTAGAAGAGTGGGAAATGCAGTCTTTGCTGTATCACAGGTACTGGGGACCCATACTCTGATCATGGGGCTTAGGTCCATATGCTTCACTGTAGGAAATAGACCTCATGTGACTGTTTAACGTTTGACATCAAATCCAAGATGTATGAAGTATTTAAATGAGTTTGCCATACATTTTTTTAAAATCTCATTAAGACCCTGTTTTCTTCTATACCCTAGGAAATCCCTTTTAATTTTTGTTTATTACCTTATTATCTTCTAGTTTCTCTTTTGTTTAACAGAGGATTTGATAAAATTCATTGAGGACATGAACCAGATGCTTTCAAAGATTTACTTTGGATTCCTGGAGTCAACTCTTTTTCTCTAACGTAAGTTTTCCTTTATATCTGCAATGAACCACTTGCTGTTTCTTATATTACTAAATATTTTCACATGCTATTTGTTTTTTCCCTTGTTGATTCATGTGCCTAGAATTGTCCACTTCCTCCTCAGATCTCTGATTACTTGTGTTTGGAAGCAGTTGAAGGGAAGGGGGGATCCAACTGCATTTCTTCCTAATCCCAACCTGTCCTCTCGGGTTTTCTGTGTGCTTGAATCAATGCAAGGGTTCTCGAAGAGCAAAAGGCTCAGTATTTCCATTACTGTCATTGAGATTCCACAATAAATTTTAGCAATTTTGTGATTATAAACCAAGTCAAGAGTTATCAAGAGATTGTTTTGGTGTCTTATAAGTAGGAATGAGATGTTTTCAAATGTTTGTATCACAGTGCCGTCTATTATTGTTATTATTATTATTAGTAGTAGTAGTAGTAGTAGTTGTAGTAGCAACAGCAGCAGCAGCAGTAGTAGTAGTAGTACAAACCTAGTGGTAGTAAAGTGTATTGAAATGGCTATGCTTAAAATGGAAACAGAAAAGAGAAAGTCTCATACGTGGCAGGAAGAGGTGTGTGGCAACAAACCCTCGCTCATAGTTCACTGAAAATCAGCATGCTGTAAGATGCTGATCTTTGAGTCAAGCATTTCCTCCATCCAGCTGCTGCCTAAGAACCTTTAATTATAAGAAACACAATATTCTCCAAACCATGATGTTGGCTAGCATCCATTTGTATTTGGTTCTTACAAAGGTCACTATTTAATGCCATTAGCATTCACTCTGGAAGAGTGTGAGCCTGCCTCCTCCAGCCAAAAATATCCTCCAGGCACAAGCACAAATGTGACTTCCATTCCACATTAAGTTGAAGAAACATCCTTTTCCTACCATCAGCAAAGCTGTAAGGAAAACAAGCACACAAAGGGCATTGCTTTAAATAGCACTGAACTATGTGGATGACACCTGAGGTATTTTCTACGCTGCCCTCCTTGATGCTCATAATGAACATGGGAACTGCGCATGAGTGCCATGACCTCTACTGTTATGGTTTCAGTCTGAAGTTTCTCCAGAGCCTCAGTTTGGAGTGCTGGGTTGCTAGCTGGTGGCAGTGTTTAGGGAGGTTGTAGAAACTTTAAAATGTGGAAACAGGCTAGAAGAAGTAGGTCACTGGGGGAAGATATACTATTGAAGGACAGATCATATACCCTGCTTCCTGGTCAGTCATACGAACAGCTCTCCTCCACCACGAGCCCTCACCATGGAATTTTATCTAAGCATGTTATGGAACCAAGCAATATGAATCGAATTCTCTAAAACTAAGAGCACACACACACACACACACACACACACACACACACACACACTCCTTTTAAGTTGTTTGTGGCAGGTATTTTGTCACAACTACATGAGAAGTAACTAATACAGCTCCCTTCCACCCACAGAAGACTGACCCACAGGTTGGTACTCAATCCACACGTGTCCAATCTACTGCCCTATCTCCTGAGACAAAGATGACAACTTCGGGGGTGAGCACCTGTATCATGCTGTGCCACAAACCCTCACAATGAACCAGTCTGTCCTCGGTGGTGTAGAAGGAAGTTCAAGGAAATTTGTATATCCTATAAGGCAAGCCAAGAAAGGTTGCTCAGAGGCAATGCAGGCTCACCTGTGTCTCTGCCACTTCTCCCATTCTTGGAGAGACCTAAGGATCATGTGAACAAATCATTACTTTTAGTAAAAAAATGGGTTGAGTTTAGTATCTGAATTTGAAACCGGTGAATCCCTCACTAACATAACAATAATTATCAGTAGGCTGTAACTAAAAGTGAACAGCCTTTTAAATTTTTTAACTTTGTATTTTGCATGCATTGGTGTTTTGCCTGCATGTATGTCTGTGTGAGGGTATTGGATCCCCTAAAACTAGTGTTATAGACAGTACGTGCCATGTGGGTGCTGGGAATTTAAGCTAGGTCCTCTAGAAGTGCAGCCAGTGCTCTCCACTGCTGAGCCATATCTCCAGCCCCTCACAGCCTCTTTTTAAGATTAAAATATAATTATGTCATTTCTCCCTCTCCCTTCCCTCTTTCAATCTCTCCCTTGTACCCAACTCCTTGCATATTTTTCAAAGTCATGGTCTCTGCACTTCTCTCTGTAATTGTAATTGTCATCAAATCCTTCCATTTGTCTATGTCAAATAGTTCTCTTTTTTTACTCTACTTGCAGTTAGCAAGTCCTTCTTTCAAAATGGTGACTTGTGAACAGTGATCACTCTGAGGGTTTTTGTAGATAGAACTATTTCTGTACCTCCAGTACTTCATTGATACATACAGCATGCCTTCCACTTCCAAACTTCTCTCAGAAACAGAAAGTCAAATAGGCAAGTATTTTCCCTCACAGGTCATGTGGCAAGATTTTATTCATTAAAAAAAAGGAATATAGAAAGTAAAAGAAATGAAGAAAAACCAAGACATGGTTCCCAAAAGCCCTGTGCACGTCACTGAGAACCAGAAGCCCTGTGCACATCACTGGGCAGCTGGCACATACAGTGAGCAACCATCTGCCACACAGCATAAGGAAAGCTGGAGACACACGTAGGCAATCACTACCCTGCCTCAAAGGTGGACGCCAAGGAAATGAACATCCCTGAGAAACAGAGATGGGATGGGCTCAGAAGGGTATGGGGGAGGTTCAATCACTCATACTTTCAGTCTCCCCGGCAATTGGGGTGGTAGATAAAATAGAAATTGCCTGGCGCATACTGCACAGACTAGCTGGAGCGATTGAAGGTAGCAGAAAGAGGAGTGGTGGTTTCTCTGTTACAGCCAACTGACCATAAGCCAGCGTAGATCCTCTTCAACACCCTTGTCTTTCCAACCCCTACCTTCAACCTTACTCAGTGTGCTTCTCATACATCTCATTCTGCAGGAAGGGAGTCCTTTCTTGGAATTCTTTCATGTTCAGTGGAGCTCCTTTTGAAAAGGCAGCTCTCAAGGAGGACTGTACTGGCTAATTTTGTGTCAACTTGACACAGGCTGGAGTTATCACAGAGAAAGGAGCTTTAGTTGGGGAAATGCCCCCATGAGATCCAGCTGTGGGCCATTTCCTCAATTAGTGATCAAGGGGGAGAGGCCCTTTGTGGGTGGGACCATCTCTGGGCTGATAGTCTTGGATTCTATAAGAAAGCAGGCTGAGCAAGCCAGGGGGAAGCAAACCAGTAAAGAACATCCCTCCATGGCTTCTGCATCAGTTCCTGCTTTCTGACCTGCTTGAGTTCCAGTTCTGCATCCTTTGGTGATCAACAGCAGTATGGAATTGTAAGCTGAATAAACCCTTTCCTCCCCAACTTGCTTCTTGGTCATGATGTTTGTGCAGGAATAGAAACCCTGACTAAGACAAGGACTTATACAGGTCCATATCTGAATATAGGTGTCCTTTGTCCTACTTCTAAAATTCTAGCATTTCCACCCAGTGCCATTTGAGGATAGATGTAACTCCAGCTTCCCACCAGCCCTCCCATGCCAGGTAGCTTCTGTTCTTTAGAGACCTCATGCACAGCCTGCAAAGAGTCCAGTCTCCTCAGTATGCAGCAAGAGAGCCTGTGCACAAGGACTCAGCACTTTCCTATGCTCCATCCTTCATCTGCTCACTCCCTTCTTGAGGATGCTGCACTTGCTGAAGTGCCAGCTGCCACCTTTAGCACACGGAACCAATTAATTGGCAATGTAGTCAAAATTAGCAGTCTTTCTGCAATTATATTAGATTTCTCTTTCTAGTTATTTGGAGTAAAGGAAACTGTGTATTTGGGTATTGAGGAACAGTTTTCCTCAAAAAGTGCAGTCATCCCAACACGTGAGGTGCAAGTAAGAACCCAACCTTGCCGATCCCAGATGCAGGAACACAAAGACAGGCTAGAGCTGGAGCTAGAGGCTGGGACAAGGGTTGACCTAATATGGGCCTCAGCCATGGTATCTGGAGCACAAATCACTGACCCCCACACTGTTACCCCAAGGATAAAAGAATAAAGTGATCTCCAGGGGCCCTTTCTGAGAGGAAAAAACCCCAGGATTATGCTGTAACTGTGAAGTAGATTTCATAGAGCTCAGTGGCATATAAGGGGTTTTGTTGTTGTTAATTACTGCTGTGATAAATGACATACTTGGAACATTATTAGTGCAATAATCAGGTGCTAGACAGCATACAACATACTCCTAATATTTTCTCTTGGGTCCTACAAAGTACCAAATGATGTGGTGGAGATGGTCCACGTGTGAGGTAAGCCCATTATTGGGAATATGACATAATAGTTTAGACACCCCTGTTTATGACAATGCACATTTTGGTCACATCTTTTACACTGGCTCACAGCCAAAGAAAAAAATTACTTGCACTCAAGATAAAGGCTATTACAAAGATTAATAAAATACTGTAGCAGCTTTAAATGATGTCAGTACCTTAGAGGTTGGGGGATGGGTGGCTAACTACACCACGTGACCCTTGAATTGGCTGTGCATTAGGGAATTGTAGGAGGGCTATTACAAGCAGACTCCTGCATTCACTTGCCAACAAAAGCACTTGAGTGCTGGGCTCATACTGAGCTGGAGCTTTGGGGAAAAAAAATTGACTGGTTTAGAGAGAGAAGGAAGCTGCCACCAATGGTCATTTTTCCTAAAGTGGACAGAACTGCAGACAACTCACAATTTTTAAATTAGAATACTATGTTAATTAAGTTCAACTGTGAAATGGATAGAAATGCAAAGTGGCACAAAGCAGGAAAGAAAAGGAAGACTGCAATGAAGCCACTAGCAATAAACTGTCGGAAAACAAGGAAGGAATTATATCCCTGGGAAAGGAACAAAAGAAATGACAAACTCTGAGGTTTTTTACAAGTAAAATATGGAGCAATCTTATAGAAACTAGAGGGAAAAGTCAATAGAAAACTCCACGGCAATACTGGCAATGATTAGGTGCTGAGAAAGGGAAAAACAGTTTTCTCTGAGAGCGTAGCTCCTGGTAAGCAAGCCACACTTCAGTAGACGACCACACGTCCAAGAATATTGCAGCCTCACAAAACTGGTCTTGAAAGATTAAAACGGAAAGGACACCGTGACCTTGGGTGGGCAGGGAGAGGCAGTAAACTGGGAAAGTGTTTGAGGAAGGGTGAATATGATCAGAAAACTTTGCATAAAAGTTCAGAAATAAACAAATTTTAAAAATGCTGAAAATATAAAGAGATTGGTGAGACAGTTCAACGGGTAAAAGCATCTACCACATGACTCTCACGAATGGCTTCCATCTTTGGGACCTAAGTAAAAAGCCAAATGTTGTAGTGTGCATCTGTAACCCCAGGAATCCTGTGATGAGATGGGAGGCTATGACAGGAGAATCACTCAGAAGTGCATAGGCCGGCTGGTCTGGTGTACTCTATGTGGCAGAATTAAGACAGATTCTGCTTTTCAAACAAAATTGAGAGAACCAACTCCTGAAAGTCGTCCTCCAGTTTGTGTACATACCATCGTGTGCACACTTACACACAAACACATGCACTAAAATAATAAGTAATTTTTAGCAAGCAAGAACAGAAAAATCAGAAAATTAAGTAACAGTTCTAGGTTGTCTAATGTACAAATAAAAGGGGTTGGGAGACTGGAAAGGAAATCATTGAAAAATCAATTCAAGAAAAATTCTTGAGAACTGAAGAAAAAAATATATGTACACACACATACACACACACATTGATATATATATAATCAATTCAAGACAACAAAACAAGACACTCTGCATCGTGTCGTTGGACAGTCTTAGAAGACTACAAAGATGCTCTACAACCTGAGAGAATAACTTATTATTAAACACGGTATAGAAGAGGATGTCACTGACCTTCCCAGCAATAGCAGTACAAATTGAAAACCAGAGGGACATGGGGAAAATGCCCTGGAGAAAAGTAATTTATTGCCTGGAATCCCATGACCAGGCCCACTTAGAGGTTCATTTCTCAAATGTGAAAAGAAATCACAGATAAAAACAAAGTAAGTGTCTTCAAGTGATTTCTTAGGGAGCTGCTAGAACTGTAACCTTTAGAGTTACCAAGTTAATGAAAATCCCACCTCCCTGATTCTCTTTGTGGCTCTGGGAAAGCCTAGCAACCTATAGACCATACTTCCTTCTCAGAGGGTTCATCTTTGCCAGTGGGGAACCAGTGAGCAGGATGGACCACCAGACTGGAGGTAGGAAATATGTTCTTAGTTGCTTGCTTCCTGCTTCTGTTGTGGATTTTCAATTTTAGAGTTCATTAATTCCAGTCTTTTTTTATACACAGCCCAGAGAATGGCACTAGCTGGTACCTGCTCCTCACAGGCATGAGCCCCAATGCTTGGTTTTCCTTAATGTTATGCCTCATTTCCACAGGTCCCTTACCTGAGGTCCAAGCTTCCAATATGTAAATCTCGGGGGGGGGGGATGTTAAAGAATCAAATCATAACCTGTTTAAGCAATGGTAGCTACAGTTGAGATGAAGTGAGATACAAATACACTATTTCACCAAGAACAAATCTATCTTAGAGTGTACCAGAAAGCTCCCAGAAACAGTGTCAAGGTGAAAAAAAAAAATCACATCGTTCTTTAATGCTTCAGCAATCCTACATATTTATGCTAGTGTTGAAACTGTCATTGAGCAATCAGAACCAACCAAAAAATATATGATTAAGAAGGTAACTACAAGTGGTAGGAAATTAGGAGTGAAGGAAGTGTTTGTGATTCTGCTATGTGCCCCTTTTATGTGAATACCACAACATGACCACTTACCAGGATAACCCAATGTCAATACGTATATATTGGGAGAACCAGCGACTGCAAATGGCATGTTTGTGTGTGTGCTTGTGTGTGTAAGGGGGAAGGTCCTGCTTGCACATGAAACAAAGCTAAACTAAATCCTCCTTTTCCATGATGAAGAAATCGATATATAATGTCTAAACCCTTACAAAGGAAACAAAAAAACAAACAAACAGAACTTTCATTAAAATGGTGATGGGAATGATAATAGTAATAATAGAATCTCTCTCAACTATTTATTATCAACATCAAATCAATAAATGACACATACTGAATCTGGATCAATACCTGGTCCCCCAGCCAGCATTTTAGAGTGGATTAGCCATATAAGCAAGATGAAGAAATTTTGTTTCCCTGAAGAGATCTAAACTGCACCACTTTACATACATTTTACCCACATCCCAAACCAAACAGGTGCACTAGGATTATTTGTCTTATTTCTTTTATTTTAGATATTACCAATGATGGCATAATGATCACACACAGCCAGTATTTTGAGGGAGAAGTAGGAAAGAATGGAAAGGGCACGCTGAGGTTAAAGACACAGTCCTCCCAACTGCTGGTGCTGCCCAAGATACCCAAGATTTCTGTCCCCAAAGATGAGGGATGAGGACTCAGTGACAGTATTTATGGAAAGAGAGCACAGGAAAGCACATTCCTCTTTACATTGACTCAATACACGAATTTCTCCAAACCTCCATGAGTTTCAATAATTTATTAGAAGACTCATGGGTTCAGTGAAAACTTTTATTCATAATCACATTTTTAAACAAGTAATAGATACATTGAAGTCAACCAAAGAAGTGAACATCTAGATCAGAATCCAGGAAAATGCCAGACATGAAGTTCACCAGTTGCCATGATATACAACCCTGCTGGGATCCATGTGTGACATACAGGTATGGTTGACTAACTGCCACGCAGGTGACCTCTGTCTCTGAGCCACTTTATCCAACATGATCCATAACCTTACCATGGACTACAACGTTTATTTTTCTTGGTAGGGCTATCTCCTACCCTTAGACTGTGTCAAGTATACCTAGTCAAAGGAGTCAGGACAGAGGTAAGAGGAAGAGGAGAGATGGTGAGTTTATAGAGACTGGGGGGGGGGGGTTACTGCTAGCCCATGACCAATACTCAGTAATTACTGTTGTGTGTTTTACACTCCAGAGTAGAAAGGGATTTTTTTTATGCTTCTGAAACTTCAAATCATGTCGTGAGACACTGGAAATCTCTTAGAAGACTCATTTGATACTCAAAGAGACTAAATAGTCCTACATCCATCAAACCAGAAAGAAAATATTCTAAAATTGCAAAACACGTCTGTGTTCCCAGACTTCTCTTTATCCAACATAATCTGCAATATCCATTGCAGGAGAGACTCCCCATCAGAGGAGAAGCCTGCAGAGCAAAAAGTTTCTCTAGAATAACCCTTTTTAAACAGGTCTAGTACGAAGAAGCTTTTAAAATGTCGTTTCATGGAATTGGAAAGAAAAGATGACAGAATGGAGAGGGTGAGGTAGGGAGGAGAGGAACTAGAGGTGTGGCCGTGGTGGAAGTGAAAGGTATGTGAGCCTGATGGGCTGCGAGCACAGCGGCCCCGTGGGCTGTGAGCACATTGGCCCCGTGGGTTACGAGCACAGTGGCCCCGTGGATTGTGAGCACAGTAGCCCCGTGGGCTGCCAGAACAGCGGCCCCATGGATTGTGAGCACAGTGACCCCGTGGATTGTGAGCACAGTAGCCCCGTGGGCTGCGAGCACAGCGGCCCCGTGGATTGTGAGCACAGTGGCCCCGTGGATTGTGAGCACAGCGGCCCCGTGGGCTGCGAGCACAGTGATAGGGGAAGCTGGTAGGACCGCTGGCACTGAGACCCTGTGTGGCTCTTCTCTCCACACCCCCTTACCCCACCCCACAAATACACAGAATATCCAAGATGTGTCTTAGGAATACTCGACATGTCGTAATGAATATTTGCATAAAAAGCTCTTTGGACAAACAATATACTGCATGACACACAGCAGTTTGCACACCGTGTAATATTTTGTTCAAACAGTTTTACACATCTTGGCGATACAGACCCGCAGCAGCCACGCCCTCACACCTGCCACCTCTATCTCTGCTGTATCTCTAGTTCTTGTCTTCACGCTGCTCCAATTTAATTTCCCTGTTGCTGTGATGTCCATGACATCGGGAGACTGAAGGAGAACTACATTTGTACTTTAAATTAGACATGCCTTCAGGACTGGGGTAGGTACCTTGGGTAGAGTTAGATTCTAGACTGGGTACCAGGAGTTTATTAATACAGACTAAACATCATGCTTGGTTGGACAGTATAGTGCTGGCGTAAGTAAATAGAGATGACTCTGACAAGGATGGGATGGAGTCGGTGTACACAGTAACCCTGCAAGCAAGCGATTGCTCTACACATAAGGCCATGTGGACAGGATTTTGCTCACTGTGTGTTAAAAGTTAATTTGAAGCAGGGCAAAAAAGAAGCTTATTTGGGAGCTAATGCGATTGCAAGTTAAGAGTGGATTCACTTGAGTTTAGGTAATAATTGAGTCTTACAGCTGGAGAAGACCTACCTTTCCAAACGAGTCTCAAAGTTTGGAAAGCCAACGTGAACTCTTCTGTGAGTTAGCCTGGTACTTCTGGGACTTCTCTTCTTCTTGGTCCCTTGCTCTAGTCCTTTTCCAACAGAGCTGTGCTTGGAAATGGTTTGGGGCTGGAGAATGGGGAGATACGGGGACTGTGGGACCTTGAAGTTCACTGTAAGGTAAAGGAGGCAGGAACTTAACTTCCATGGGCTCCTTGCTGTCCAAAGCAAGCCTAAGCAGGAACCACACATCAGATGTAATATATTTCCCCACATTGCAGGTGCTACGTGAACCAAATCCAAATTATTTACCTTGGCAATCCTTTTGTAGATATTGATCTCGGTGATGGTTATAATGTTGTATCAGTCCCCAAAAGAAGGAACAAAAGTTTAATATTTTATCTTTGGTATTTTGGATACTGACATTTTAAGATTCTGTACCAGGTCCAAAGGTATTTTATCTCTGCACTTATTAACACTATTGTTTCCATTAAGATAATTACACTAAAATTGATGAACTTTTTGTCATACTAAATATTATTCTTAGTTAACTCAATTACTTGGCAACACTTCTATAGTAGTTAAAACACTTATTTTTTTTTGAGAAAATTGTTATTAATACTATCAATCACCAAATAATTATCAAATATGATTTGGCTATTTGTTGATTTTCCCCAACATAATATATTATTTAATTATTTGAGAATTTCATGTAATGTACCCAATCACACTTACTTCCCATTCCTCCCAGGACTACCCTCCCACTCTTTGCTCTACTCATAAAAAGAAAAACAAAAACCCAGCAAGTCCAGTTTGTGTTGCCTATGTACTTAGTGGAGCGTGGTCAAACCTCCAGTGGTCAGTCCATTGAACATAACTTAGGACTCCTCCTACCCCCCCCCCCAAAGCCATCAACTGTGAAGAGTTACACTTCTGCATCTTTATCACCGTTCTTAAGGACTCTCTTCAATAGATTCCTGTCTGGACTGTTTATTTTGTAGGGAGTCTGGCAGGGGAGGTATGTCGTCACAGAAGCCTTCAATGTCTCGCATTCTCAATTATGAGTCTGCCATCATCAGCTCCACTGCAAAGGCAGCCTCCTTGCTCACAGCAGTCAGTAGCACAACAAATCATCACAAACCTCAACATGGCCTTAGGAGGCAGCACAGCGCACGGACATCAACATGACTGCCCAGCAGTAACACAGAACACAAATACCAACATGGCCTCTGCAACAGAATGGACCATGGAGGTCTTTCAAAGAGGCTTAATCCAGAAAACGAACCATTCTTTATCTTGGATATCCTGTTGCTCAGAGCCAAGGTGACCATACTGTTGGATAGTATGTTACAGGATAGAACCAGGTGACTGTACACCACCCTGCTGGCCCTACACAGCAACAACGTGCACCTGTATGGGTCACACTCATGCTTCCATATTCCTGTCACTGTGGCTTTAGCTTTGCCTCCCACACTGCTCTGTTCCAGCATCTTTCCCATCTCTCCACCTCACAGTCAATGGACATTTCTATGGGAGTTTGGGGGAAAAGAATCCTGAAAGAAACATGGGCAGTGTACCTGGCTCTTGAGATTTCAGAGGGGAGTAAAGACTATCGGGGACTGATCTACAGGCCATTCATGTGATACTTTGACCAAGATTTTTGCTTCAGTTTGCCTGTGTTCTGAGTGAAGCTGAGTCAAAGTTAATGCAGTACTTTTATAATCTAATTGAGTAAAAGTCTGTGGACAAGCTTAAATTTTCAGAAAAAGAGAGTATAGACAAAATAATCATAACTTTAAAATATTAATAACTTTGTAAGGAATCCTGGCATTCTACCTAAGATAGTATAAATATGTTTCCTCAGCATCATCACATAGATGCTAATACAGCTGTGGTCCAAGCAACCCAGGCTATACCTCTAGCTAGCTAGCAGGAGAACTTGGCACAGGAGTCTGTGCAGTATTGGTTTTAAAGGCATGAAAGATGCAATGTTGAAAGGGTCCCAGAAAGTAACTGAGACAAGGAACAGTGCGGGAGGGTTGGAGTTTATGTTGAGAGTTACTGAGAAGCCACTGCATGAAGCTGTGAAGGCAACCCCTGATTTTCTGTGGAGGAGACTCTAGGATGGTGGAGATGATGGGATCTTGGGAGATCCCTGAAGAATGACTGACCGCAGGTGTGCAGTGAAGCATCCTAAGTCTAGGAGAGAAGCTTTGTGTGTGCCGCAGTGGGCGAGCTGGAGGAGTTGGGCTGCCCAGGTCTTTGGGACCCCAGTAATTGTTGGGATTTTTGGTGTGATCACTTCTCACTGGGCCCCAGTTCCTCCATTTTGAAGTGAGAATGTTTATGTTGTTTTGTTAAATGTTGAAAGAACCTAACTGCGTTTTGTTTTTCATAGAAGTTCACATTTGGCTTTGGACTTCTAAAATGTTATAGCTACTAATGATTATGGGGACTTTTACAGTTGGACTGATGCATTTTACACTATATAATGGTCATAAAGTTATAGATATGAGGGCTAAAAGGCTTTGCTTTAAAAGGAATGCAAGTCCTGATTGGTGGTTTTAATAAACAACTTAATACAATCTTGAATCGCCCAGGACCCTAGTCCTAAGGAGAGATTGCCTAGATTAGGTTGATCTCTGGCCACATCTTATAGGGGATCATCTTGATTACATTCATGGAACTGGAAAGATCCACACACTCTGGGTGGCAGCATTCCCCAGGGCAGTTAAATCAAGATTCTATACAAGTAGAAAAACAACCTGGGCACTAGCATAATTATTAGTCTATTGTTCTCTTCTCTTCTCTTCACTGTGGATTTAGTGTGACCAGATCTCTCAAGTTCCTGCCACCGTGACTTCCCTGCAATGATGGATAGTAACCTGGAATTATAAGCCATGCAAATCCTTTCTTCCTTATGTTGTTTTCATCACAGCAACTGGGAAATAAACTAAGACAAACCCAGGCCTCTCATCCCCACAGTGCCTGGCATATTCCTGAAGCCAACTGTAACACGTCACTAATTGGTTCCCTCTATTAAGAACATTCACCATAAAACTATTGAATAAAACTGAATGATAGTTTAAGAAGCCCTGATGGATGTACAGTGCTATAGAGATTGCTGTGAAATTCCATTAAGGGATCTCTCAATTAAGAACACAAGGAAACTGTAAATGGCAGGTGCTGAAGAAGCCAGTCAGCATCTTTCCTAAGCCTCACTGTGTCCAGAACCATCACCCTCCCACAATAGCATCTTTAAGACAGATCAATACAACTCTCCTTTCACCTCCTGGTCCTGCCTCATCTCCACCTTCTCTCATCACACCAGTGACTTTTCAGTGAGTTTCTCTCTGAAATTACACTTTAATCTCCAAGTTCCGATTTGCCTGGAAATTCTACACCCACAACTGTTTCTGTGGAACAAGCTTTCCAAAGGCTTGCGTTTCACAACGAGTAGACATGTTACAAAACAAAAATAAAACAGAACATCACACTGGGCTAAAGCCATCTTGCATTTTTTTTTTTAAAGAAAAAAAAAGAAAAAGAAGAAGAAGAAAAAAAGAAGAACGAGGATTGGCCATATAAGCAGCTGCTGAAAAACTAAACAAATGACAGCTCTCAGCTCAGACTTGAGCCTATCCAGGGGCCGAATTGTGTTTGCTTTGAGGTTTTGTGAAAGGTCACAAGGCCTAACAAAGTTCAGATGAAATTTGGCTGTTTTTCCGCTAAGCTCTGGCTCAGAACTTGCATGTTTCATGTGGTTTGGGGTTTTCAGTGCTCTGCACAATGCTAATAAATGATTCTTTCTCAATATGCAAAGCAATTAAATGTATGGCCTCTTGGGTTTTGGTCTTAGAACCTACATTTGTTTATTAAAAGTTGGGAGAAGAGCTAAACAGCCTAGAAGAGAGATCACACATAATGAGGTGGGTGAATTTGCTGAAGACACCACATTTTAGAAGAACAGAGACCTAAAAAGCAAAAGAGGAAGTCTCAAAGAACCAATAAAATTGGGCCACTGGGAACCTTGCTAATGAATGGAATTTAGCATTAGCCTATAAGGAATAAAGTCAGAACTGTTTGCAAAGCCCCAGGAATGCCACATGAAAGGACCCAGCAACATCTGTCTTCAGCCTTCACCAGCACTCTGGAGGGGTCCCTGGAGCCTTCCCCTGCAGACACCTCCTAGAGATTCTCCTATGGGTATTGGACTCACTCTCAGAGTTCAATCATGCTGAAGTACAACCATGCTGGAGGTGAGATTGAGTGAGATCCTCCCAAAAGGTCTGCCTCTAAATATTTTTTTTTTCTAAAGACAAACGTAATGTATCAGCTTATAAAGGTTTCCGTAACAAAGTACCATAGACCATGTGAAAACACCACTTTATTTCCTTCAGTTCAGGAGTGTAGAAGTTCAAGCTCAAGATCTCAGGATCTTTGCTTCTGGGGTTTTCCTTGGGTGGTAGCAGGTTCTCCCCTGCCTGTGTATTCACAGGCTTCCTCTCTCCATTGTCTATAGCCTCCCTGTTTTCTCATAACAACACCAGGCATGTTGCCTAAGAACCCTCTCCTATATGGCCTCACTTGACATTACTCAGCTTTTTAAAGACATCACCAGGTACAGTCACAGTCTCTGTAAATAAAGGGACTTGGGGCATATGATTAACTACAGCATTCAATGTCACAACCTTTTGTGAGGTTCTGTGTTTGTTCACTGTCAATTCCTTGTTAATATAGATTAACAAGGTGAGATGGGTCATGCCTGAAGGGGAGGCCAATCCTCTCCTTGCGCCTCACACCTTCAGGCAGGCTCCCATTGATCAAACACAAAAAGGGAAGGCGAAACCATGATTTAGCAGTTTGGGAAACTTAGAAACTATATTTGTACTCATTTATACTCAAGGACAATTATCCACTTACCAGGACTTTCTGAACTAGAATACATTCATAAAGACCATTCTTCACATATTTTCCTTTGTGTATCCAGCAACACTTCCTTAGGCTTCAGTGGAATTTTTACTAAGTGCATGATATGTTACAGTCTGCAGACGTATTATGACGCTCTCACAGAACTTTCCTTTCAGTGGGAGACTCTCCCAGTCGACAAATCACATGATAGGTTTAAAAAGTTCTTTGTCGTCTGCGGTAAAGCATCCAGCAATTGACTGTGTTGATCATGCTAGTTCTTTCTTTTTAGTTGTTTTAATTAAAAATAGATTTTTTTCTCATCCCTACCACAGTTTCCCTTCCCTCTATTCTCCTCCATTCCCCCCCCCTCCACCTCCCTCTCTCCCAGATCCACTCCCCCTCAGTTTCCCTTTCAGAAAAGAGCAGGCCTCCAAGAGACAACAGCCAAACAAAATGAAATAAGATACCATAAGACAAGGCAAAAGCCCTCAATCTCATATCCAGGCTGGACAACACAACCCACTAGGAGGAAAAGAGTCTTTAGAGAAAGCAAAAGAGTCAGAGATACAGCCACTTCCACTGTTAGGGGTCCCATAAAAACATCAAACTAACAGCCATATCATACATGCAAATGACCTGGTGTAGACCCATGTAGGCCCTATGTTTGCTGCTTTGATTTCTGTGAACCCATATGAACCCTCTGAGTTGATTTGGTAAACCATGTTCTGCTGGTGTCCTTCATCCCCTCTAATTCCTACAATCTTTGTTCCGCGTCTTATATTCATCTATCATGTCCTTTGCTGGGCAGCTCTGCAATTCATTTCATCAAAAGATCAAGTTAGTCACATGACTCATTGAACAATAGGATATGCATAGCTATGGCACCAGCAAATGATTAGATAAAGCCAACCTATACCATTTGCCTTTGAACTTATGTACTGTTGTAAGTGCCAATCTATGGAGTGAGGTGGAGACATGTGGGTAGAATATCTTCAAATACTACTTAACTGCAAACTCATTTGATGGCCCACAGAGAGGTGAGTAAGCATAATTACAACCACACAAAAAAAACAAAACCCTCAGTCTAAATCATCAACCTATACAATTCTCTAAATAAGTGAGTATCACTTGAAAACTGGCTTCTAATACAGCCTGACTTAATCAAAGTGTGACTGGTATAGATAGTGAAAAACGACCAAGAATGAAAACTTCATTTGGAAAAGATAGTGCATTAAAGGCATTAAGGAATGGTTAAGCTTTCAACACTTCAGCTTACAAAGAGATTGATGGGATTCTAAGAGATGGGATAAATACAGTAAATGGTAGATACATAAATCTTCGTCTGATGGAATAAACATAATATTGGAAATAAGATGCAATGGTTAAACTTTATTGTCAATTTAATTGTATTAACAGCCATAACGGCGATTGGGGAGACACACTTTTGAGTGTGTCTGAGGACATTTGTTCTGGATAGGATTGGTACTGTTTGTACTTTAGTGTTAATTCTGCTCTCTTTAGAGGAGCTGCAGACAAGGAGTAAGTCACATTCTCAGGTGACTTTTTGTAAACCATCCCCTAACCAATCACTGGGCAAGTAGGAGGGCCTTCCAGATCAGACAGGGGAGGAGAGGAAGCAGGAGGAGGATTCAGATTTAATGTGGCTTACAAGGTTAGTATTCTAGTTGTTGCACCCAGCGATTGAGTTACCATTGTTTTTGAACTAAGTTTGTGTGGTGTTTTTCTTCACGTGGTGGCTTGATTGGGTTCCAGAGAGAAAGGTATGGCAGCAAAGCATGGGTTTGCCTGATGTGCACCACAAAGGCCTTGCAGGTTTTGAAGTATGGTGGTGACCTGCCAGTGCGAACTTAGCAAGCTGGGTGAAGAGATTTTGGAGGTCTGAATCAGAGAGTCTCTACAAGATAAGAACTGGCTGGTGAGATCATTGGGCCAGAGAGTCTGCTAAGATGAGAACTCCCAGATGGAGCTATGTGGCCCGCCAGTGCCCAGCACAGCACAGGAACTTGCCATTCCCTTGAGGCAGGAAGATCCACCTTGAATTTGAACACTGTCATCCAATGAGTTGGAGTCTTGCACTGAAGCAAGGGGACTGTTTGGGGTGGAAACACAAAGCAGGTTGCCAGGTACCAGCATTTTCCCTTTCTCTGCTGCTTGATCCTTAGAGATGTGAGCAAGTTCCACCTTCAGCTGCTTCTGACCACTCCACACCAAGCCTTGCCGGACATAATGAACCCTATTCCTAAGTCAGACAACATTCCTGACCATCACACCATCCCCTCCCAGTTGCATTAGGGCCTTCCTCATGTGATCCCTCCCCACCCCTAATCTTAACGTTTATCACTGTCTATGAGGATGTCTGAAATCCCACAGTAAAAAGAAAGACAAGCTTGGAAAGTATTAAATGTTAAGCCAGGCAGTGGAAGGAGACCTTTAGTGGTCATCTCCTGATTCTTCAGAGATAGAAGGGACCCAAAGCTAAGGAATTTGGGTAGACTTTAGGAGCTACAAAAGGCAAGGGATGCATTCTCACCTGAAGGTTCCAAAGGAAATACAGCACCCTGCCTTGGATAAGGTCCATTTGGATGTCTGACACAGAACTGTAAAATAAGAACTCTCATCACATTGTCGGATCCTGGAGGTCAGGTGTCATGTCTCACATTTGTCTTCCATGCTCCTTCCACAGAATTTGGTGTATTTCTCAAACGTATTTATAAAAGAATTCAGAATTATCTCATCAACCCGTAGCATCTGGATGCCTCTGGGTCTATTGTTCTTGAAGCTATAGTTTTATTTTTGCTGAAAAAAAAAAGAGAGAGAGAGATCTATACTTGTCCATAGCACGTTTAAAAATAGCCTTTAGTTATTAATCTACCATAAAATCATTGAGAAAAATAACCATCCTCTTGCCAAGGAGAACAAAGATTCAGGAATTTGAAGGCACCCACAGTGCCCTTCCTCTCGGGAAAGCAGCTGTGGTAGCTGCGGCTTGCCACAGGACATGCCCAACTCCCCAGATGGACAAGGAAGGAACAATTTGTTCCTTCCCCTAGAGCAGCTGGCCCTAGTTTTGGCTAGATCTGGATTCCCAGGTCTCATGGGCACTGGTTGCTACAGTTCGGCAAGAGACTCCAGCTCTGGCATTTCCAGAAGAGCTGTTTTCTGGTAATCTGAAAAGATCACCTTCTCACCACAATCTTGTTCTTATAGCAACAGCAATAAATGACCTGCAAATCCCACAACCTGTCCATGCAATGAGAGCTAACACTTTGGTTCAAAGCCTATTTGACTTTGCTAAGAGCTCTGGACCAGGAGCCAGGAACCCCAGGGTTTTGTCTGCTTCTACTCCTGGCCAACTATGTGACCCTGACTAATTTGCTCCTGTAGTAAAATGGGCTTCTGTGGTCACTGTGGCATCCTGCATTCTAAGAGACTGTGACAGTTGTACAATTCTCAAACACACTGATACTTAAAAACTGTCCATGAGAAACTACTCCCACTAATGATAGCTTCTCACCGAGACAGAAGAAGAAAAAGAAGAAGAAGAAGAAGAAGAAGAAGAAGAAGAAGAAGAAGAAGAAGAAGAAGAAGAAGAAGAAGAAGAAGAAGAAGAAGAAGAGGAAGAAGGAGGAGGAGGAGGAGAAGAAGAAGAAGAAGAAGAAGAAGAAGAAGAAGAGCTAGAGGCTGTTTTAAAAGGTGAAAGCAAGGAGGATGGGAGGAGAAAGGAATTCAGTGAGCATGTAGGACATAGCACATTCTTCCTCTGGCCTCAGATCACAAGTGCTGCAGTCTTACAAAATAGTCTATCAAAATACTTCTGCCCTTGGAGAAAAATGAAGAAAGCATGGAGGAACTAAGCCTGTGGCAAATAAGAAACCCAAAGATGGAACCTTGGCTTCACACACACTAGGACCAAACCAAACCAAGCTGAACCCTCCACCCTCTTTACTGTATATTTTGAGTCACAGTTCCACTAAGTTGCTCAGAATGAACTTGTCATCCTCCTGCCTCATCTTTGCAAGCACTGGGATTATAGACCCGGGATTATAGGTTTACCTTGAAATTTCACTTTATCATAAAATGGTGTTCCAGCAATTGTTCTGCTGCTGTGAAGAGACACCAACACCATGAGCACAGAAATTCTTGTAAAATAAAAGTTTAAATGGAAGCTTGCTTACAGTTTCAGATCCTTGGTCCATTATTACCACTTCAGGGAGCATACATGGTTCTGAAGAATTATTTGAGAGCTGCCTAGTGGTCTGGAGAGGTGGGGAGAGGGTGAAAGAAAGGGAGAGACAGAGACACAGAAAGCAAGAGAGGCAGAAACAGAGAGAAAGAGAAAGGGGGAGGGGAGGGAGGAGAAGGAAGAGGAAGAGGAGGAGGAGGAGAGAGGGAGAGAGATTGGGCCTGGAATGGGTTTTTGAAGTCTCAAAGTTCACCCCCAGTAACATTTTTTCTTCCAAAAAGGTCACACGTCATAATCCTTAATCTATCAAATTCTTTATGGCAACCAAGCATTCAAACACACGAGCCTACTGGGGGGGGGGGGCAGTCTTATTCAAACCAACACAAATGAAAACGAATTGTATGTTCTACTCCACAAGCTAGATGGGGTTCCTGTTTTCTCATAGAATAAAGTGGTTGCTATAGGAAAAGATGTGGGACTGTGAGCAGCAGCCTGTTTTCTTGTTGAGCTAGATCTAAAATCCCGGTTACCTAGCAGGTGATCATAGCCTGCGAGGTACCGTAGGCATTTTGTCATACTCCGAGACACCAGGTTCCTGACACGAGACTGCAGTTCTCCACTCCTTAGGTCTTTGACCATCAGTCACATAAGGGCAACGTCCCAAACCCCTCCACAGGTAGACAATGTAACCACAGATCATGTAGCCTCAAGACAGATCTCAATTTTAATGAGGCACCTAAAGGTCTGAAGGGCTTAGCCAATTAAGCTCCCCTTCTCAGACACTCCTTCCTGCAAAAGGTATTGAACCTCAGGCCCACCCTGAGAAAGTGGGGCATGGTTTTTACTTATCACAACTTCTCACCATGGCAATAAATATCTTAAAACCATGGACTGTCTCTTCTCATGGAAATCTACCATGGGGAGCAATGGAGCAGGCCTTTGTCTAATCTCTCGCAGAAGACCTCCCAGCACTCCCAGCCACTGTCTCTATCAAGTCAAGCTGCCCACTGAGCAAGCCAAGATCTCCTCCCTGCAAGATCCAGCCGGAGCCCTCCTCCCCGTTTTCCATTTGTGCTCCAGGCTAGACCCACCCGCAGGTCCCCACTCTGTTCTCTCATCTTCTGCAGCTTCCAGTGGCATCTGTGATGCCCAAGAGTCTGAGAACGTGCGATCTCCAGCCTCCACACAGGTTCCAGGACTACCGAGCTGGGCTCTACTGTGTCCGGGTATCTCAGACTGAGCTTCCCCACACCCAGAGTAGGGTCCTGCGGCTTCTCATAGCCTGAGGCCCGCCCAGCACTAGCATGGGGTATGCAGTCAAAACTTCCACATCATGCCTCACCGAACCACCTAAGCCCTAAGGGGATGTAGTCCACTATGTGGTGCCCAACGTGGGCAGAACCAGCTAAAGCGTACTCCCAGCTGGAGCCCACACACAGAGAGCCATATCAGAACTCCAGATCACTGAAGATTTGAGTAAGCCCTGACCTAGTTCAAAAGACTAGGCCTTCCTCTGAACATTCTCTCTCTCTCTCTCTCTCTCTCTCTCTCTCTCTCTCTCTCTCTCTCTCTCTCTCTCTCTCTCTCTCTCTCTCTCTCTCTCTCTCTCTCTCTCTCTCTGTGTGTGTGTGTGTGTGTGTGTGTATGTGTGTGTGTGTTCCTGGCTAGCTTCTTCCTCCCTCCTCCTTTTGACTCTTAGCTACCTTCTCCAAATCTCATTTTAGACTTAACTCGCTCTCCTAGGTGGCGACTGGTCTCTACTCTCTGCCTCTCCTCCAGCCACACATTAAGGGCTCCTATGGAACTGCCTTTCAGATGTTAGTGCTTGCTCCGAGCTCTCTGCTTCCTCTGGCTGCCAGCCAACCTGTGGTTCCCTGAGGTCCATGCAGGCCAAAGGATTTGCCATCTCACACTGGCCAGTGGACTACCGAGACTTTGGCTAGAAACACAGAACAGAACTACAGGGGCTGCCTCTCACTCCCTCTACCCCTGGCTGTGCTATGAAGACTCTCTGTTTATTCCTTTCAGGTTTTCTTCAAGGTTGGCCTTTCATCTCCTTCTGCTTTACATTTAGGATATACCAGCCAAGAAAAAACAAACAGGGAGAACAAGGACCTGTCTGCTACAGCACACAGTCACCTCATGGCAGAGCGGGCCCCTCCCCCTGCATCTAAGCCCAGCCAAAGACAAAGAAAAACTGCACCTGATGCCCTTAACCCAAAGGTCGTTAGGCTTTGTTTAGATGCTTGCTTTCCCTAACAGGAACACCTAAAACAATGTTCATGCTTTTCAACTCCAAATTTTCTTGCTTCTTTATTTAAATGTTTATTTTTCTCCCTAGCATTCATGATGTACGTCCAAAGAATTTTCAATTTGTTTAAGATTTCTTTTAAAGTTCAAAAGTGCTGGGCGTGGTGGTGCACGCCTTTAATCCCAGCACTTGGGAGGCAGAGGCAGGCGGATTTCTGAGTTTGAGGCCAGCCTGCTCTACAGAGTGAGTTCCAGGACAGCCAGGGCTATACAGAGAAACCCTGTCTGGAAAAACCAAAAAAAAAAAATTAAAAAGAAATTAAAAAAAATAAATAAAGTGCAAAAGTCATCTAATCTACTTTCACTGGTCAAATCAACTATGCTGATCGCCATTCTTCAATCCTTAATTAACAACCAGTTTCCTTTTACAGACACACTGTTACAGCCTATCCCAAATACATAATTAACATGATATTTTCTTCCTCAGGAATCCAAAGCAGACTTAAAGGATGCCTTCCATGGCTAAATTCCTCAAACACCCTTGCTTTTCTAGGGTCCTGGCAGCAGACCATTATGTGCTCCCAAGCAGACCACTGAGGCTTTTAACACTTACTACCCACCCTATGCAGGCACCACCCTGCTGGGGTTCTGCTTCTGTTGTGACTACCCAACAGGCTTATACCCACAAAAAGACAGCCAAGTAAGCCCATAGTTACACTATTCTTGACCTCTTCCATTGGTCTTTGAGACGGGATCTTCCATCTCAATATTCCATCTCAGCGATATTCGGAATGTTGCGGAGAATGATTTCTTCCTCCACCCTTCAAGGTTGTGGAAAGACTAAGTAACCACCTGATTAACTTCAACTAAGAAAGAAGGAATGAAAAGGAGGAAAGAAGGAAGGAAGGAAGAAAGGAAGGGAGGGAGGGAGGGAGGGAGAAAGAAAGAAAGAAAGAAAGAAAGAAAGAAAGAAAGAAAGAAAGAAAGAAAGAAAGAAAGAAAGAAAGAAAGAAAGAAAGAAAGAAAGAAAGAATCCACTCACCTGGCAGTCCTGTCTTTCCCAGCCTTCACAGGAAGGATATCATGTCTGCTTATTTCTCTGTTTACAACTGAGACAGATTGACATTATGTTTTCAACAATAAGTAAAGAGAATAGAAGTTGAAGGAAGTAAAAGTCCCAGAAAACTAAGACTATCTTAAGCACAAGAGCCCAGTCAGAGAGAAGTCATAAGCTCGAAGGGAAAATGGTGAGACTTAACCACAGACCAGCAGAATAAAAAGGCAAGTATATGTGGGACTCCCAGTAGACCAATCATAGTCAAGCCTAGATACAAAGGAGCTGTTGGAAGAAGAGCAAGTCCCAAACACAAGCCTTGGGGATGTTATGAAGTGAGAATGAACTGCTACATGGCTGCTGAATAACAAGTACAAGCATTTGCTAATGTAACAATTGCTAACATCATCAACCATCAGAAACAACCACCAGGAGCAGAGTTTTCCAGGCAGTGGTCAGGACAGACAGACAAAGCTACCAAGGTTTTAAGACAAGTCTGCCAAGCTGGAACAGATCCAGAGCCCGACAAAGTCTTACAGAAACCGATGCAAAGACTCTTGAAAAAGGACACTGTTCTGTGCTGAAAGGAATAAAGAGCTGAAGCATTGTGAACACGAGGGAAGACCAGAGCAAACACAGGATTGGAAAGAGGAGCTAGTAGCAGGAAATAGAAAAGGGTGTTATGAGCAGGACCAAGGTTTGTGAGCCCAGGTCTAACCCTGGACTGCCATAGCTAGCTGGTAGTGTGGTTCCTTCTCAGTTACAATGGAAGTAAAATACATCTCCCATAGGGAGATTCACCTGAGATCATTTGTGGGATGAAAAAAAAATTAAGTAAATATTACTTTTTGCATTCTTTAACTGTTATGTAGCATTTTTTAAAGCAAGTAAATGCTTTGCCCAAAGTCAACATAAATGAGAGTGATCAGGAAAAGAATAATAAAAGTGTGTTGCTGGAGTCTGAGATTTTGAGTTGGAAAGAATATATATATATATATATATATATATATATATATATATATATATATAAAATATGTGTGTGTGTGTGTGTGTGTGTGTGTGTGTGTGTGTGTGTGTGTGTGTGTGTGTAGTGGGAGGAGGAGGAAAGTAGAGATGAGAAAAAAGGAAATAGCAAAAACAAAGAAGGATGGAGAGAAGACAGGAAGAGGATGGAGAAAAGAAAGACGTTAGAAAGAGAAAGCTAAAGAAGAGTGAAGGAGAAAAGAGAAGGGGAACAAAGTCAAGAAAGAAGACTCCAGGTAGTTATCACCAGGACAATGCATCGTGGGATTATTCCAAAATAAATCATCAGTTGACTCCTTGCACTCAGCTTTCCCCACTTGTCAGCTTGTCCCTTAAATGCTAACATTCTCCAGAGGTCTCTGGCCCCAGTTTCTTCTCACTTACATGATCTGTTGAAGCAATGTCATCCATTCTCCTATGTCACTGACTGCTTGTTATTCGATCATTGCATATTTATTTCCAGCAAAGATGACTCTTTTGAGCAACAAATTGGATCTAGATAAATGAAAGTCAACACAAAATTTTTAAAAGTAGAATTCTAGTTCTTCCCTTTTTATTTTGTCATCTCCAATCAGAAATTCAGAAATCATGCATGAGTTCGCCCATTCCCCAACATTCGGACACTTCTTCGCTAACTGAAGCGTGTTTCAAACTCCTATTCTTGTATTGACTGCCTCAGCCCCAAACGTCAGTCCTCAACCCAAATCTATGAATAGTGGGTCATAGCTCTCCCTCATGCCAAACCCATTATGTTCCCACCAACCTTCTACAATCAGACCAGCATGGTGTGATGCATGGCATGTTCTAGGATGCATTCAAGGATTCCTCTCTTGATGTCCAGATAAAATATAAAGTCATTATTATAGCATATGAATGTCTTCATCTAACATATGCCTATCTATAGTAACTACCTTTGCAATGCTGTGATTATGGTATCTGATGGAATCAACTTAAGGGGACAAGGGTTTATTTTGACTCCTGATGTGTCTTGGGTATGAAAAGATTCTAGGAGCGAGAGAAAGTCATTATTATGGGTTGTGTGCCTACCAAGTCCAGTAGCTATGTCTAAATCCACATTCATACAGACAGTCCTAGCTAAACTCAGTGTGCCTGAAATCAAAATCACTTGAATGTCAAAAATAGACGTGTAGTGAAGAGGGGGCATTGACAGAGGTGGAGGAAAGAATACTCAAAAGACATGTACACATTATGAAGCTGTCAAGGTACAAGTTTAATAAAGAAGAAATAATTAAGAAGGAAAACAGTTGAACTCCCAAAGGCCACAACAGTCTACTTGAACCCAGGCCAAATAGCAGTGCCGTTCTCAGTTGTGTTTCCCTGAAGCAACCTCTTATTTGTCAACTCACCGGTTTAGTTGTTGGACTAAGCCTGACTAACTTCCTCCAACTGACCAAAACCAGTGGCCCACACGCACAGAGGGATACCCTCCTGCAGGAACAAGGCCGGCCTTGCTGTGGCCAGCCTCATACTGCCACCACTGGCACTCTTCTGCTCTCGGAGCAGAAGGTAACGTGGATGCTTTCTTTCCTCTAGGAATGCTGACTGCAGTCCATCCTTCTAATAAGTCATGTTCTGCACACAGGCAAACTCCTTTCTCTCCGTGTTCTTTGATAGATACCAGTGAATAGCAAAAGCCAGAGCTTTATGTCACATGACAGTTCGGGGACCATAGAGACTTTGTGGTTTGAAAGTGAAGTGCCCCCCCCCATGGGCACTTGTTTGAACATACAGCCCCCAGCAAGTGGCACTGTTTGAGCAGGATGCAGAACTTAAGGACTCAGAGACCAGCGGAGGAAATGAGACACTGGAGGCATACCTTGAGGCTTTGAAGCCTGGCTCCACTTCCTGCCCATGCTCTGCTTCCTAAGTATAGACACAATATGACCAACCAGCTTCTCCTCCTGCCAACAAGCCTTCCCTGAGTGCTGCCATATCTTCACCAACATGATGCACTGTATTTCTCTGCAACTGTAAACCAGTTGCTTTCGTCCTTGTGTTTTATCATAGCCACTGAAGAGTAGCTAAGATAGGAAGACTCTGACTTTGAAAGCATCACGTTGCTTCTCTTACGTTCCAAGAAGGACAACCTCAGCTGACTGAGAGAACTAAGAATGTTCTATAGACAGGTTTATGAAAGAACAGAAGACAGGACTCAAACTATCACCTTCCTGTACCTCCTTATGCTTGCTGAGCACTTAATTTTTCTGCGTTCTCTGCAATAAATAAGTAAATAGAATGAAAGAATATCAGAATTTTTCTTCTATAAATCAAAAAATGTACAAAACCAAAAGGGTAATGAGGTCCATATATCCTCAGGGATCATGTTTATTCAGATTATTATAATATAATCTTAGGGGCTCAGTGAATATAGTCCACTTTAAGAGCAAAATCAAACAGTAAAGAAACAGAATATGAAACCAGAGGTCTATAAAACTCCTACAGGCCCAAAGGATAGAATTAATAATCAAGGTATAATTTTCATTCTAGAAACCTTAAAAGAACTACTAAGGACTTAAAGAACTGTCACTATCTCACATTAAATAAACAAATAGAAACCCTGGACAGTAAGTAGCCCTTATAAACTTTGGGATTATAGACATTTCCATTGTCAAGAAGTCACAGGTAAAATTCCTTTGGATTTCATTAACCAGTACCCCCTGAGCTCGTGTCTCTAGCTGCATATGTAGCAGAAGATGGCCTAATCGGCCATCATTGGGAAGAGAAGCTCCTTGGTCTTGCAAACTTTATATTACCCAGCACAGTGGAAGGCCTGTGCCAAGAAGTGGGAGTGGGTGGGTAGGGGAGCAGGGGTGGGGGGAGGGCATAGGGAACTTTCAGGATAGCATTTGAAATGTAAATCAGTCAAATATCTAATAAATAAATCTCTTTACTAAATCCAGAAAAATACAAAGGAAGAAAATTAATAAATGCAACAAAACACAAAAAAAGGGGAGAAAATTAGTAAATCCCTTGGGGGGGGAAACAAGAAGAAACAAACAGGTGAAGGAAGTGGATAAAGCTCTACAAGATATGAAAATAGAAATAGAAGCAATAAACAAAACACAAAGTGAGGGAATCCTGTAGATGGAAAATCTAAGTCAGTGAACAAAAACTACAGATACAACCATCACCAACAGAACACAAGGCATAGAAGATATGATAGAAGAAATTGATACAGCTGTCAAAAAAATGGTAACTCTAAAAAGTTCCTTACATGAAACATCCAGGAAATCTGGGATACTCTGAAAAGACCAAATCTAAGAATAATAGGAATATAAGGAAAAGATCCCCAGCTCAAAGGTCCCGAAAATATTTCAACAAAATCATTGAAGAAATTTTTTCTCCCACAAACCCAAAGTTGCCTTAAAAGGTATAAGAAACTTACATAACAAAATAGATTGGTAAAAGAAAATCCTCCTCCACACACATAATAATCAACATGATAAACATATGGAACAAAAGAATATTAAAAGCTTCCAGGGAAAAAGGTCAAGTAATATAAAATTGCACCCAACTTTCCATGAAGACACTGAAAGCCAGAATGACCAGAACAGATGTCTTGCAGACTCTAAAAGACCACAGATGTGAGCCCAAACTATTATACCCTGCAAAATTTCAATTGCCATAGATGGAGTAAACAAGATATACGATGATAAAGTCAAATTTAAATAGCATCTATCTACAACTCCAGCCCTACAAAAGTTACTACAAGGAAAACTCCAACCTAGGGATGTTAACTGGACCCATAAAAACACAGGAACTAAATAATTTCACACTAACAAAAATCAAAAGAAGGGACACACACACACACACACACACACACACACACACACACACACACTACGAACAGCAACAAAATAACAAAAATTAACAATTATTGGACATTAATTTCTCTCTATCAGTGGACTCAATTCCCCAATAAAAAGACACAGACTAACAGAATAGATGTGAAAATGGGATTTATCCATCTGCTCTATATAAGAAACAAACCTCAACATCAAAGTTAGACATTTCCTTAGAGTAAAGGGTTGGAAACAAAATTTTTCCAAGCAAATAGACCCAAGAAGCAAGCTGGTGGAGCTGCTCTAATATCTAATAAAATAGACTTTTAACCAAAAATGATAAAAAGAGATGGGAAAGGACCCTTCATAATCATCAAAATGGTATCTCAGTTTAACATTTATGCCCTAATCATAAGTCCACCCACATTTGTAAAAGAAATATTATTAAAGCTTAAATCACACATCAATAGTGGGAGACTTCAACACCCCATTCTCAACAATGGACAGGTCAAACAGATAGAAACTAAACAGAGAAATAATGGGACTAACAGATATCACGAGTCAAATCGACCTGACAGCCATCTACAGAACATTTTACCCAATCACAAAAGACTATACCTTCTTCTCATAGAACCTCCTCTAAAATTGAAAACATACTTGGTTACAAACCAAGTTTCAACATATACAGGAATATTGACATGACCTACTGTATCTTATTAGAACACCACAAACAATTTAAACTCGATTTTAGCACTAGAAACAAGAGAGAGCCTACAAACTCATGGAAAGCAAACAACTTTCTACTAAATGTCTACTGAATCTAGCCAGAAATCAAGTAATTAAAGATTTTCTAGAATTCAAGGAAAATGAAGACACAACATACCC
Organism: Mus pahari; assembly: GCF_900095145.1. Lineage (NCBI taxonomy): Eukaryota > Metazoa > Chordata > Mammalia > Rodentia > Muridae > Mus > Mus pahari. The sequence goes on along the minus strand of NC_034611.1, from coordinate 19,261,672 downwards.
AAACTCATGGAACACGGTGAAAGGTGAAAGCAGTGGTAAGAGGAGAAATTCATAGCACTACATGTCTTCATAAAGAAATTAGTGACATCTCATATTAGCAATGAAAAAGTAAACATCAACGCTCTAGCACAAAAAAGAAGAGAACACACCCAAGAGGGGTAGACAGCAGGAAAAAAATCAAACTCAGTGCAAAAATCAAGGAAATAAAACAATGAGAACATTACAAAGAATCAGTGAAACAAAGAGTTGGTTCTTTGAGAAAATCAACAAGATATGCAAAGTCTTATCTAAAGGCAGAGGGGGAATATACAAATTAAGAAAATTAGAAAAGAGAGACATAGCAACTGACATGGAAGAAAACCAAAGAATCACTAGATCTTGCTTCAAAAACCTACACTACACAAAATTGGAAAATCTAAAAGAAGTGAATGAGTTCATTGATAGATACAGTTTATCAAAGCTAAATCAAGATCTTATATACAATTTAAATGGACATATAATGGTTAAGTAAATAGAAGCAGTCATTAAAAGTCTACCAACCAAAAGATAAGGAAAAAGAAAAGAAAAGAAAAGAAAAGAAAAGAAAAGAAAAGAAAAGAAAAGAAAAGAAAAGAAAAGAAAAACTCCAGGGCCAGATTGTTTTAGTACAGAATTCTAACAGACTTTTACAGAAAAGCTAATACCAATACTCTTCAAATTATTCTACAAATTAAAAACAGTCACCCTTCTAGTGTTGTGGGCCCTATGTCTGCACCACCACAGGGCTTGGCCACTTAGGAAAGTGGGATGTGAGAAGTTTGACTGTACTTTCCCCATACAATCACAGGGCTGGTGTTGTGTTGTAGTGTAGCCATGAGACACCACTTTGGGGGTGGGAAAGCACAGACTGAGGTGTGAGACAACTGGAGCTGGCTGGGGTTCTGGTTTGTGAAGAGGCTCAGGTCATGGAGGTCCAGGCTCTTGGATACCTAGGCTGCTGAGAATGGAATCTGGGCCCTGATCTAGCCCAGGGCCAAGGGAATAGGGGAGCTCTGGCTGGTCCCAAGGGAGATAGTCCTTGTCTTGATGGGCAGCAGGCTTGGTGGTGGTGTTTCTGTGAGTACAGAGAAGCCTTCTATAGGAGATTAAACAGCAGCTCTGTAGGCAAAGGCCTTCTTCATGGCTCTACATGTCAGGTCCCATGAAAAGAGACAGTTCATGGTTCTGAATTATTTATTGTCATGGTGGACAGTGGATGTGTAAATCCATACCTCAATTCTCAGAGTAGGCCTGAGATTAAATGCCTTTTGCAGGGAGGAATGCCTGGGAAGGAAAGCTTATTGGCTAAGCCCTCCAGGCCTCTAGATACATCATTAAAATGGAGATCTCTTTCTTGAGCCTACATGACATGTGCTCATATCTCTTTTCCTATTGCCTTGGTCTGAGATGTTAGGGCTACATGTGGAGGGGTTTAGGGCATTTCCCTTATGTGACTGATGGCCACAAATCTATGGGTGGCTGTGGCTAGCAAAGGGGCCTGGGAGCAGGCAAGCTTCTGTCATCCATTCAGGGTCTCTGGATCTCCCAGTCTTAGCTCAATCGAGGACCAGGCTACTTCTGACGGTCCACTGCCCCACACACCCCAATACCCAAAGCATACAAAGATTCAACAAAGAATTACAGACCAAATCCCATCATGAAAATTGATGCAAACCAAATTGAAGAAGACATCAAGAAGATTATCCTCCATGATTGAGTAGGCTTCATCTCAGAGATGCAGGGATGGTTCGACATATAAAAATCTGTCAATGTAATCCATCATATAAACAAACTGAAAGAAAAAAAAAACATCATCTTATTAGATGCTGAAAAAACCTTTGGCAAAGTCCAGCATCCTTCAAGATAAAAGTCTTAAAGAGATCAAGAATACAAAGAACATACCTAAACATAAAAAAGGCAATAGTCAATATCAAATTAAATGAAAAGAAACTCAAAGCAATTCTACTAAAGTCAGGAAAAAGTGAAGGTTATACACTCTCTCCCTATCTATTCACTAAAGTACTTTAAGTTCTATCTAGAGCAATACCACAACTACAGGAGATCAAGGGGATACAAATTGGAAAAGAAGAAGTCTTAAGTATCACTATTTGCAAGTGATATGATAGAATTCTACCAGAGAACTTCTACAACTGATAAACACCCTCAGTGAAGTAGATGGATACAAGATTAACTCAACAGTAACCCTCCTGTACTCAAATGATAATTAGGATGAGAAAGAAATCAATGAAACATTACCCTTCATAGTAGCCATGAGTAATATAAAGTATCGTGGTAGGACTCGAACCAAGCAAGGGAAAGACCTGTATGACAATAACTTTAAGTCTTTGAAGAAAGAAATTGAAGAAGATATAAGAAGATGGAAAGATCTCCCATACTCATGGGTTGATAAGATTAACATAGTAAAAATGGTCATTATACCCAAAGCAATCTACAGATTCAATGCAATCCCCATAAAAATTGGAACACAATTCTTTACAAACCTTGAAAGAACAGTACTCTGCAAAAAAAAAAAAAAAAAAAAAAAAAAATCCCACATAGTTCAAACAATCCTGTACAATAAAAGACTTCAACATAAAGAAGAACATATTGAACCTGTTAGAAGAGACAATGGAGGAATAGTCTTAAAAACAATGCCACAAGAGACAACTTTCTGAAGAGAACAGCAATAGTGCAAGAATTAAGATTTATAATTAATTATTATAAATTAATAAATGGAACTTCATGAAACTGAAAAGTTTTTATATGGCAAAGGCAAAATGGCAGCCTATAGAATGGGAAAAGATCTTCATCAACCCCACACCTGATATAGAAGTAGTTTCCAAGATGTATAAAGAACTCAAGAAACTAGACATCAACAAACCAAATAACCTACTAAAATTGTGGTACAGAGAATTGTCAAAAGAGGAATCTCAAATGATTGAGAAACATATAAAGATATGTTCAACATTCTTAGCCATGAGGGAAGTGCAAGTCAAAATGATTCTGAGATTCCATCTTAAACTCGTCAGAGTGGCTAATATTAAAACCACAACTGACAGGTCATGCTGGTGAAGATGTTCAACAAGGGGAATGCTCCTCCGTTGCTGGTAGGAATCAAACTTGTACAGCCACTTTGGAAATCAATATGGTAGTTTCTCAGAAAATTGAGGATAAATCTACCTCAGGACCCAGCTATTACCACTCCAGGAAATATACTCAGAGGACACTCCATTCGATCACATGGACACTGGCTCAACTATGTTCATAGCAGCTTTATTTGCAATAGCCAGAAACTGGAAACATATGTCTCTCAACCAAATAATAGATAAAGAAAATGTGATACATTTTCACAATGAGTATTATTCAGCTATTAAAAAACAATGGACTCTATCAAGAATCTATGAGGATGGCCCTAGATAAGACTCATAGCGATGGGAGATGCAGATCCTGAACTGGCCACCTCCCATAATTAGGTGAGGCTTCTAGTAGAGGGATCTGGACACCAACCCACCCACAAAACCTTTAACCTAGAATTTGCCTGCAGATGTACTGAGTTAAAGGTGGCACAGAACTTGTGGGAGTGACCAACCAATGATTGGTCCAATTTGAGACCCATAGCATGAGAGGGACCCTAGGCCTGACACTTCCTGGAGGGTCAGGAACCAGAGATCGGATGGTGTCCAGAGATCTAGGATAGAACCAAACATGGCTGGCAAATTAAAAAAAAAAAAAGTCAATAAAATTATATTCTTCTGTACTCATAGAAGAATAGCCCAGTTGTCATCAGAGAGACTTCATCCAGCAACAGAGGCAAAGACCCAGAGCCAAACATTAGACAGAGCTTGGGTAACCCTGTGGAAGAGGGGAAGGAAGAATTCTAGGAGTTGAGGACACTGACAAGAAAAATCCACAAAATCAAATGACCTGGGATCATAGGGTCTCACAGAGCTTTAACTGCCAACCAGGGAGCCTGCATGAGTCTGACCTAGGGCCTCTGCATACATGTTATAGTGGTGTCCCTTCATCTTCTTGTGAGACTTTTAACAGTGGGAATGGGAGCTGTCTTGACTCCTGACTGCTTTTGGGACCCCGTTCCTTTTACTGGGTTGCCTTGTCCAGCTTTAACACAAGGGGCAGTGCTTACTCTTGCTGTAACTTTATATGCCATATTTGGTTCACATCTATGGGAGGCCTGCCCTTTTCTGTAAAAAAAAAAAATGGAGAAGAAGTAAATGTGGAAAAGGAGAGAGAGAGACTGGGAGGAGAGGAGGAAGGGGAAAGTGGGTTCTAGATGTAATAGATAAGATGAAAGTACTGACTTAGGCAGAGCCCTGATACTGAATTCTGGCTACACCAGTTGCCATGTACATGACTCTAGGAGAGTTATTTTATTTTTAAGTCATGTTAAACATTTCACAGAGGGCTTTGAGTCTAGCAAGTTCTCAGTCTGATGTGGTTTTGTTTGTTTGTTTTGTTTCATTTTGCTTTTTGTTTTTGTCTCTGGTTAGAATCATGACTCTAGACCTTCAAACTCATTTTTCAGCTTCTTTTCTAATTCAGTGGGGATTCGTGAGTTTTACTTGGATTAGGCAGCACAAGATGACACAAGGTCACCTTCCCAAGAGGAAGTCCTCTAGGTTCCCCCTCACCCAGAAGTCCTTCCACACATCACCCTAAAGAACTGTGGCCAGATTCATCACTGTACTGAGAGAAGTCAGTCGTGTTTATGCTGTTCTGTCAAGTACGCAGTAGTTTTTGTTTTGAGAGCATGTTTGCTAAACATCTCTGGTAAATGAAGATTTTTGACTTTCTGCCCAGGACATTCTAAGAGTTCTAACATAATAAATCCAAAGTCGCTGTCTCTGTCTCTCCTCTGTCTCCCTGTCTCTGTGTCCCTGTCCTTCTGTGTCCCTATCTCTCTGTCGCCCTGTTTTTGTCTCTCTGTCTCTGTTTCTGTCTGTCTCTCTGTGACTATCTTTCTCTCTGTCTCTCTCTGTCTCTTTCTCTCTGTCTCTTTCTGGCTCCCTCTCACTTTCCCTCTATCCCTCTTCCTCCCTCCTCCTCCTCCTCCTCCTCCTCCGCTCCCCCCTTTCAGTTTTCTCTGCATTCTGTCTCTCCCTTCTCAGAATGTTAGACCATTGTCTTTAGTACACTTCTTTTGACTTGATCATTATTAGTCACTCTTTACTGATTTGACTTTAAACACTATTGACTATGATGACAATTTATCAAGATTGTTTTGCCTACCAGTTGAAGGTAATGTATTTTCCTGCTGAAGGGCTTGATATTTATGATCACAGCATCAAGTTCAGTCAAGAGCTTCACACTCCATGGGGGCCAGCTGTGAGCACAAATTCCTGGCCTGATCTACTTTCTTCTGTTCTGAAGGAGGAAGGTTGAGGGAGAAGGCAATCCTAGGTTCTTTCTCTTGGGAAGGAAACTTAGAGCACTCCCTGTCAGGGGAAGGGAAACCCATACCTCAGAGGAAAAAAACAAGAGACCACAGGGGAAGTGCAGCCTCAAATTTTCCTTTCCCCGGGCCTGGAGAGACATCCAGAGCTTTGGCTAGGATATGAGGAGTCAATATGGAGGCACATGCTTATATGAGGAGACCCCCCCCCAGCCTCATCAACTAAAAAGCACATGGCTTCCAAGAGATAACTCAGGCAAGGTGGGGACCCCAATAACAAAGGAAATTTTGCAAGGATCAGATAGTGTTTGTACTGCAATGCCATAGTCTGGCAAAGGCAGGCTTTAAACTACCTCATCGCTTATAGCAATAAATAAGAGACTGAAAGAATGGAAAGGAACTTGGGCTTGTGGGATGCAGGGCACTGTGCTGGATTGCTGTCGTTTATTTCCTTTCCTCCTTGCAATAATCTTAAGGATGGGCATTGGTATCCAGTGGCTCTGGAGGTCGTGTGATTGGACCAGCCCAGAAAAACTAAGGTCTATCTTAGCACAGGTCCTCCTAGTGCTCCATAGCCCTTCCCGTACTGAATGGTGGTCCTGGAAGGTCAGCCCAGGGCCTCAGTATGTTTTTTTGAGGCTTTCACCATTGTAAGTACCCCTAGACTTAGGACATCATCTTTAATGGACCTAAGGAGTCTACTTACATGTAGGTTCTCTATCAGGGAAGTGATGATTAAGCCCACATAAAAACACCTAGAAGGGGGAATGGGATATAGCACAGTGACACGATGATGCTCCCATTGTTTCCTGGATGTCGTATAGGATGGTGTCCTATGTGTTAACCAATAGGAAGGTGAGCACACAGATGTGAATACATGCAGGAGGAAGGAAGTCAGTGAACTGAGAAAGGGAATAAGGTCATGACATTTTAACTGAGGTAACCGATAAGGCATCATGAAAAAAGCATCAAGAGAGAGATTTGGAGGTAAAGCAAGAAAGTTTAGGAAAGAAGTAAAATAAAAATGCAAAAAAATCAAGCTCCTACCCTAACTACCGGGGAGACCTCACAATAGCTCCACTCTGTTGGGTACCCCAGAGCAGACTGGTCAGCAGGAAGGAGGACTCTGGGGTCCGAAACCTATCAACTGGTGTGGCTTCCCTTATTCCCTAAGAAACCACGAGGAACCTGACACCTAGTTGGTGACACTCTTATGTCAACTTTTCTTCCCACTATTATGAAGCTTGTATAACATTAGTAGAGAAGTTAGTTGGGGAACATTCCTCCAGCATAGAGTCAACGTCTCAGAAAACCAGCTCACTGGGCAATCACAGCTTTAAGCACAACAGTGACAGGAGATGGACAGATGCTAGATGGCCAAGCAACAAAAAGTGCCCACATTCCCCAGGGCTTAGCAACAATGTGGGAAGCAGTAGACATTCAGCTCAAACAAACTGACCAGCAAGTCATCAGGTCCTGGGTCTCAGATTACCACATCACACCACACACACCCCCACCCTCACCCCCCCACACACACAAACCATACATTACACATACAAGCACTACACATGCATACATGCATGCACACATATTTACATCTCCCATATACACATGTACCATATACATACACTAAACACAATCCTCTGCACTCCACATGCTCCACACACAAATATACCACACACTCTACATACATATATACATACATACATGCATACATACATACCACAAACACTTCGCAGACACACCACATATACAAACACACCACACACACTACATATCACACACACACACACACACACACACACACACACACATATTGGCCAGTCATTCAGTCATTGCAGATCTCAGCTTATTGTTTTGTTGAGTCCACCATGAAACAAAAATTCTTTCCAGATCCTTGATTAACCTTATTAGAGCTCATAAAACCCAAAGTATTTCAATATGTCCAAATATCTGTTCTCTTGTAGATATCTGTGGTTGGGGTGTTTTTATTGTCAGTTTTCAATTAGTAAAGGAGGTGTGTCAAAAGTAAGGGAGAGAAACAGAACACTGAAGCATCTCTTAATGGTCTGCATGGGGAAACAGAACACTGAAGCATCTCTTAATGGTCTGCATGGGCCCTGAGACAGGAACGAGGTGTGGAAGAGTACCCCAGCCTTCTCAAATCACCAGATAGAGTCCGCTTGTGGGAAACACATTCCACCATTCTTTGCCGTAATCCTTCATTTCTGCCACAAATATAATAACTTACTAGGATTGTTTCTGCTAGTGGCTCATGTGTAATCATGGACTATATGTTCTCCATTAATGATAAGATCCTGACTCTTGCTGTACTCTGTGCTCAATGAACAATCCCATACAAGCCAGCAGAGCCTGAGGCATTGATAGTAATGTTTTCTTCACCCCCTTTGCTCTCTTAATTTTAAAATCCATGTGTGTTTTAACAAAAATATTATCATTCATCTGTTTCTGATTCATTGCACCAAACTCCTCAGATCTCTTTTGGTTAGGGTTGAAATGACCCATGAGCTCTACACTGATGTGCCATGGTGAACCTTTCTTCCCTGAATATTAAATAGTATCTAGACATGATATGTTCTCCCTTCTTGGGTGAAGGGAGTATAGGGGAAAAAAGGTTCTGACTCAAGCGATGGGTGCTTCAGTCCACAGCGGCCTTTTAATAATGTATCTCATCATTTACATTTGCATGTGCTATTGTTGTGATGGTGTTTAAGAGGGAGCATGCATGATCATGAATGTGATGGGGTAGGGCAGTTACAGGTGGCCAGGGGACCAGGTCTACTTGAAGCTTGAACAAATGAGGGAATCTATCATACTTGTTAGAACAGTTGGGCTGACATGTTCCCAGGGAAAAGGCTTCCCAAAGTGAAATGTGGATGTCTGTTAACTTCAAAAACAGTTCTAAGCTGAGTCCCTGGAGATAAGCAGCAACATGATTGACTGCTGATAATGATGTGTATAAGTTTGTGAATGACTCCCCCTGTTCATATGTGTTTGTAATGAAGAGGTGTATGCATATGTATGCATGTCTGTAGGTGAATGTGCATGTGTGTGTGTGCACTTACAGAGGCCAGAGAATAATATCAGGTGTCTTTCTTAATTACTCTTCACCTTATTCATTGAGGCAGGTCTTATGCTTCACCTGTGGCTTGTTGTTCAGGGCAGTCTAGCTAGCCATCTTCCTCTAGGGAGTCCACTGTCTCTGCTTTGTAGGCTCTAGGGTTGTAGGTGGACTGCCAGACTACTTTTCTTATACATGGGTTCTGGGGTTCTCAACTCTATAATTTACACTTGCACAGCAAGGTGCTTTATCTGCTGAGCAATCTCCCCTAGGCCAATAATTCAAATAAAGGTTTAATTTCCAACCCAATTAATTTACTATAGAAGCAACTTCAGGTCCAGCTCTATAACAATGCCACACTAAATGACTACATTCTGTTTGCTTTATTGAATTAGAATCTAATGGTTCACATCCCTTTGAAGGCACCTAGCATCCTGGAGAGTATCCTGGTAGGCACACTCTTAGGAATGTGTAGGTATTCTGATCGTACATCTGCCCCAGCAGAAAATAGCTAGAGACGTCTGTGCTTACACATGTCAAAGCTGCGGCTATGGCTCTCTGAGTCACTTTTTAAACATACAAGACTTCCCTGTCCCCCATTCTACTACTTTATTCTTTGTTTCAGATCTTCCTGTTATACAAAACAAATTCACACAAAACTTGATACTAAGAAGTGCTAGTAGTTAAACTGTACTTTTTGGAAACACAAACTCCTAGTAAGACACACTTAGTAGAAATTACATAAATGTAATAGTTTTTCCTTCTCTCTCTCCTTACTTTCATGTTGTGCACGTGTGTGTGTGTGTGTGTGTGTGTGTGTGTGAGCTCTTGGCAAAAATCATGTCTGAGAGGAGATCTAGAACAAAAATCCAACACTCCAGCACTCTGCTTATAGCCTGAAGCAAAGCTGTAGTCTGAGACAGGTCATGGCTTCAGCGTTGTGGTCACTCTGTGCACTGAGATACTTGGTCCTAAAGTAGATCACAGCTTGGGAAGAGGTCTTCCACTCTGTTCATGCTTCAGCTTCCAGTCAGTTTTTTCTTAAGAACATTCCCTGGACCAAGAGATCAGCTGAGGCAATCAATTTGACAACATGAGGGCTCATTCTCCATACTATAGATAATTAAAACACCTACTGCTGAAGAGATAAGGACAGTCACCAAACTGTGACATTTTAAATCCATCCATCTATCTATCTATCTATCTATCTATCTATCTATCTATCTATCTGTCTGTCTGTCTTTGTCTGCATAAATACCTACAGACCAGAAGAGGACATTGGATCCCATCATACATGGTTGTGAGATGCCATGTGGCTGCTGGCAATTGAACTCAGGACCTCAAGAAAAGCATCTAGTGTCTTTAACTCCTGAGCCATCTCTCCAGTCATCCTGTGACTTTTTAAAAATTCCCAGTTTGTATGCAGCTTTTTAAGTCTTCCGATTTAGGCTGAAGTTATATAGTTCATGCAGATGAGAAAAGGGATCTCACAGACTGTCCACCAATGTTGTGGGGGATTTGTTTGTTTGTTTGTTTTTAGCATGCATGCTTTACCGACACTCTAAACTATCATCTGACATTAAAACAGAGAATATACATAGATTTAGGCAAATCTTTGTCTGTGATCCATTGGACAAAAGAAATGTTGATAGCAGTCATTTGGACTATAACCACTGATAAAGAAAAATATAATATAACGTGAACTGCAAGTACTTACTGATGAAATGGTGACTTCAGGCAGAGTCTATCTTCTCTCATTCTTTCAAGTTTTCCCTCTCATAATCATTCTTTACCTCATAAACTAGTTGCTACTTCGTTCTATTATCTATCTCTCTGTCTCTCTATATCTATCTATTATCTATCTATCCATCCATCCATCCATTCATCCACCCATCCACCTTCCTATCTACCTATCTAGCTTTGTCTTCAGCCTTGTCTCTCTCTGTGTATGACATTTCTATGGTTCCTTAGTCTGGAAACTTTCAACAAATCAAACTCAAATGATCCAAAATATGTAGGGCTTGCGCTTGCTGAATAGCTGACATTGGAGATTAATGGCTCTGTTCCTGGTATGGGAGACGATTTCTCTGTGAATCAGGGCCCTCCTTTACTTAATTATTTCACCCTGAATCTAAATTCCCCTATACTCATCAGGTGGCAGTCAGCAGCAAAAGATCAGGAGTCACACTACTTCACTGACATCCCCTGAAAGAAAGAGATGCTGATCTATGTCCTGTTCCCTAAAGGCAAGAAGGAACTGGTCCTGGGGACTCTAGCAACCCTCTTCCAGACCAGTATTAGGCCAGCTGCTCATGCCTAAAGCACTCACTGACAAATAGACTAGATCCTCAGGGTAATTTTTTATTAATGGAGTCTCACATCTGAAGATTAAAATGGGGCAACTGCCCTTGAGTAATATGAACAAAACTGAGTGGGAAAATGGAAAATAATGGCTAATGGGTAGGCAATAACCCATGTCTAGTACCAAGACCAGGTTGGCTTCCTTTACGCTAATGTAATAAGTGTGTAATAAATAATCATGACATTCCCGTCCACAGCCTCTTGGATCAGGAAGGATCTAAGGAGCTTCATCAACTATAGGGACCACACTGGAAAGGTGATGCTGTTCTCTGGCTGTGGTACTTCCCATCTGGCAGCAGATAAACAAGAAAGTAAAAGCAGGTCTGAAGTCTAAGTTGCTTTCTGGCAAAATGGCCAACTCCACATTCCCATGTCTCACAACACTCAGGATCCACGTGCAAACTCATTGCTCCTAGTGTTTCAAAGGGCAGGCCATGCCTCAGATGAGGAAGGCAACTGGGCAGGATGCACAGGCACATGGCTCCCATTTTGCTGCTCACGAGAAGTTTTCCACTGGCTCCAATAGCAGCTGCCTTTTGGAGGGCCATGTACACGTATGGTTACACAAACTGTTTCCATTCTAAAAAGCGGTCATCTTCAGATGGGCCAATACATATAACCTCTTTGGAATCAGACTTCTATTTCCCTGAGAGCCCCTGTGGGTCTAAAATAGGATCTGAGGTTTAAGAACTGTCCATTAACATGTAGTCATAGCAATTTCCTCCAAGCAAAAGAAGAAAGGATCCAAGATTGTTATCACCGATCCCTTGACATTGGCAGGTCCAGGGTTGCCCTTACTCAGCTAACCCATTCCTTATGCTCATACCCAGCAAAGCTGCAGATTCCTTTACCTCACCCATACTCAAGGACTTGCAGTCAAACTTAAGGCTATCCCACAAGCTGTCCCAAGGAGCCTTCATGTCCCTACTCTGGTGGCCCTAATCTTTTACCTCCGTGAACTTCAGCTCTCCTTCCTTTATTTTGCCAAAAACTATATTTCAATGCTACTACACATAGATTCTTGAATCTTAACTTGAACAGGTCAGTTCCAATTCTGCTATTTCTACTCAAAGTTCTGGTCAAAGAACATGAGTTTGCATAATTGAAAATACCACACAGAATGAAGGTAAATTTGGCCTCGGGCAATCACTGAGTGATCTTGATCATATTTTCTTTTAACTTTCCATCACGTAGTTAGCACTTTTGTTAAGGGCAAGCTGTGGGCCAGGCAATGTTCTAAGCTCAAGATTCAGCTCTTTTCTCCAGAAAACAGAACAAAGAATAAAACATATCTCAGAAGGTTGTTGTGAATACTAAATAAAGCAAGATATCCTGGGCGCCTAGAAGACAGAAATGAGTGTCCATAACAAGTGTGATGACCGAGAAAGCACCAGTTCATCTGCTCTTCCATGCCCCGTTTTTAACCATCTCAGCCCAGAAACAATATAGTCCCTCCTCCTGCAGTCATTCCAAAATGCCAGCCTCCCTGGATACCTTGAAGAAATATATTGAGCAGCTACTTAAAATGAGTCTGTTGGTAGTGTTAACCTAATGTGTCTCCACACTTGGAGTTCTATACATGCAGAGAGCTCAGGTGTGTGTGTGTGTGTGTGTGTGTGTGTGTGTGTGTGTGTGTGTGTGGTATTTGTGCACATGCACATGTATGTGCTATGCCTGTATAAGAGGTTACATATGCCTTTAGCCATAAATAATTGGTGTGTGGCTGTTATTAATAGTGAGATCTTCTAACACCAGAAGCAGCTTATCAGGTTTCAAATGTTTCATGTTCTTCTAAATTCTGGATTCCTATTCTCTCATGTGTGCTGGTTCCCTCTCCCTCCCCCATCTCTCTGCCACTCACTCTCTTATCCCCATTTTAAAGTGCCCTAGATGACTTACTTCAATATAACTATTTTAAATTAAGTCAAAACTTCAACAAGGGAGAAAAACAGCTGGAAGTTTATATTTAAGGAGAAACAGGAGTGGAAACTTACCACATGTCTTTTTGTGCCATGAGGTTCTCACGGACCATCATTACACACAGGCAGACCAAATGAAGGTGGCTCATTTCCTCCAACTTAGGGGAAAGAAATGGTTGTGATGGCTTAATATTGTCACATATTTCCTCCTTGTGTGATTCTCCCTGGAGCAAGGGTATTCATTCACCAGTGTAAAGTCTATATGTTTGCAAAAGGCAGACTCTTAAGGTGATTTGCTTACCAGACATCATATATATTCTCTCAACTGCAAGACAAAACCCTTCTCCTGAGATACAATCTGACTGGACAAAAATGGCAAAGGTTAAAGCATTACTATGTAAGAGAAATAACTGGAGAAAATGGTTCTTTCTTCCCTAACTTATTGTCTCAATTGTAAGGTAGAATGAAAACTTTTTACTACTTTGATGTCCTGTAAAAGTTGTCAGAGGGTCCCTTGGTCTTGTGAAGATTATATGCCCCAGTACAGAGGAATGCCAGGGCCAGGAAGTGGGAGTGGATGGTTGGGGAGCAGGGTGTGGGGAGGGTATAGGGGACTTTTGGGATAGCATTTGAAATGTAAATGAAGAAAAATCTAATAAAAAAAAAGTTGTCAGAGGGCTTCCAAATATCATCCTACCCATAAGCTCAGCATCGTGTTAGAAAGAATTTGTGTTCTTAAGAAAATTCCAGCAAAGATGTCCGGGTTTGGAAAAGCATAACCCTTAGAAGGGAATGTATCTAATTGAACCATTAGTTTTAATGAGTAAAGGATCAATGTGTCATGAAAGACATTTCCATTGCTGACACCATGACCGAGGCAACTCTTATAAAAGCAAACATTTAATTGGGGCTGTCTTACAGTTTCAAAGGTTCAGTCCATTATCATCATGGCAGAAAACATGGCAGCATTCAAGCAGACATGGTGCTGAATGAGCTGAGAGTTCTATGTCCTGATTTGAAAGCAGCCAGGAGCCGGGCGTGGTGGCACATGCCTTTAATCCCAGCACTTGGGAGGCAGAGGCAGGCGGATTTCTGAGTTCAAGTCCAGCCTGGTCTACAGAGTGAGTTCCAGGACGAAACCCTGTCTCAAAAAGAAGAAGAAGAAGAGGAAGAGGAAGAGGGAGGGGGAAGGG
>NC_034611.1:19206120-19247499 GCF_900095145.1 Mus pahari | reverse complement strand
AGGAGAAGGAGAAGGAGAAGGAGAAGGAGAAGGAGAAGGAGAAGGAGAAGGAGAAGGAGAAGGAGAAGGAGAAGGAGAAGGAGAAGGAGAAGGAGAAGAAGGAGAAGAAAGCAGCCAGGAAGAGACTTTCTCCACACTGTGTGGAGCTTGAGCATAGGTCCTCAAAGAAGCCAATTCCACAGTGATGCACTTCCTCCAACTAGGCCATCCCTTCTCATAGTGCCACTTCCCATGGGCCAAGCATATTCAAACCACTACAGCTGCTAGGGGAAGAGGTGTAGACACAGAGAGATGCATTAAGATGCATTAAAAGAGTAGAAGAAAATAACTCAAGGAAATGAAAAGGCAAGCTTTTCTAGTTCTAGAGCTACATCAAAAGCATCCTGGAAAAGTTTTCGTCATCGCATGGTACTTTGTTATAGTTGCCCTAGAAAACTAATATGGATTTGGTACCAGAAGTGTGGTCTCCTAAAGCAATAGATGTGAACTATTTTACATGTCTGAATACTAAGTTTAAAATCAAGTAATAATCAGGGGTAAGAAATGTCCAGGAAGCCTGTAGAGATGTTCTATCTTACATTTGCCTAGATTTTCAGAGTGGGTACCAAACAATGGTGTGTCTTGTAGCTGCATCACTGCTACCTTTTGTAATATCACATGTTCTTTTCCCTTTGTATCTACGTCAAATTTTTCTTTTTTATGAAGACATCAATCACATTGGATTAGGGCTCATCATAATGACTTCATCTTAGTTCAATTACATATTCAAAGATCGTATTTCTAACTAATGCTGTATCACAAGCTCTGATAGGACTTCAGCATGTTTGGGAAGAGGAGCAGGATAAATTCAGTCAACCTTCAGTCAGCCACTAATATACCATAACACAGATATAATTATTGACAAAGATAGTGAGAGACTACAGAGAGGTCAACTTGATAAAACTTTCAAAAACTAAATTACAATAGAAATGCTGCCAGCTGCCATGGGCAATAAAATTGTCTGTAGAAGTGTAAGGCCTTGACACTTGGGCAAGTTCTCCTTTTTATTTACTCAATAGTTTCCCAAGCTCTCAGGAAAGTGTGAAGAGCTCCAAGAGCAGTCAGTGGCCTTTGGTGGAATGGACGTTGCGAAGAAGTGCAAGGTATCATGGAGTTTCATAGTTTTGTAAGACAGCAAGTACTCTGTTCCCAGCAAGCCGTCTGATCTTCATTGGAAGGCAAAACACTGAATTTCCCAAGACACTGGAGAGAAACAATCACAACATTCAGACGTACAAATCATTCTGGCAATAGATTTTCCAAGAAGCCACTGATCCAGGATTCTTTCTCGGTGAAGCAAATGTAAGTGATGACACAGAGGAGGACATTTGTGTGTCTGTCATGGTACAGGGTAATGTCTGAACTTCTGGTCCAAGTGTTTTCAGGTGCAATTAGGACTCTGAGCTAGATTATTTCCTGTCCATATACAGAGGCACTTTAGGCATCTGGCAACATTGGATTTCATGACCACAAAGCAAAAATGAAATAATGTGCATACCAAAACATAAACACATTATAAAGTGCATTCAGTCTCAGATTCCCAACCCAGCGACCCTGCATGATTTAACAGAGTGGGAAGCCAGACTTCTATCCCACTGGGGAGAAACAAGGCCTCGAAACTGACAGCTGCTATCATTCCAAAACAAGTCATTGTTTATAAATGAATATTCTTTGTGATAAATTATTGAATTACATGAAAACTCTATGATTGCCTGCTGCTGCCAGATTTAGTTTTGGTCTGAAAAGCAGCATGGAATGTAGTACAAACAGAGCAGAATTAAAAACTGCTGCTCTTTTCTCAGAAAACTCTTCTCAGACCTATGTCTCCCCCTAAACCTGTATTGCTTGTCTGCCTGGAACACCAGTAGATCTTCAGAACATTTGCAACATATATATTTCACACACACACACACACACACACACACACACACACACACACACACATCTTTGGAGTTAGAATATTTTGGATTATTTTGAGAAAAATATATGTATGAATTATAGCTTGCAATAAATTTTATGATAAGCAGTTGCTTGAAGTCTGAAAGCAGGGGACATATAACCTGCCTGAGTATTCACCAGGCAAGAACCTTATGCTCCCTGCTTCGAATAGTAATCTCCTTTGATCCTCACAGCAGCCATTATGATCCTATTTTACATAAGAGTGGCTGGCCAGCAAGAAGGTGAAGTGAGTTGTTAAGATTTACACAGCAGAAACAGGAAAAGGGCAGTCCAGGCTTTAGGCCCTCATCCCAGGACTCTTGGCTTTCTTCAGTAGCATGCTTGATCCCACCATAGCTATGCAGATGACTTTGCACCAACATCCAAAGGAAGAGACTGTGTTGTTTTCTAAGCTTACTCTAATTTCTCCGATGAGATCTTTCCAAGTAGGCCTCCTTCAGAAACAACTTACAGAAAATCAAAAGCTCATCATCTTCCTTGATTTGTGTTTTCCTCTGGAACTGTATTTACCTCATCTTCCCGCATCCTATGTGCTCAGGGAAACTCAGTGAATCCCACTGGCATTTGTAGGAGTAAGAAGCCCCAAGTATGCCACTCAGTACCCATTACACTTTTCATTCAACATGTTTACCTCTAAATTGTGGACCACCCCTTATATAAGAAGGACGATAACACTTGCCATACAAATTTCATAAACTGTTGTAATATTTCAAATCACACAATGCAAAGGAAAGCTCTTTCAGGCTCATAAACATCTGAACTACATAAGAACTGTGGCCTGGACTCTTCCTAAATGGTTCAATGGAGAAAGGGAAAGTATTTTAACCAGTGATCAGTTAGTATGCAGCATCTCTGGACAAAACTGTGATAAGGAATTTTCAATTCTTGTCAATTTCTGTGGTGTAAATAGTCTCACCAAAGCTAATGTCCATTTCAAAATACTGAATTTCCATCCCCGAGCATAGAGGTGACAACACACACACACACAAACCTGACTCTGGCAAGCTGGTATAAAGAATATCTAACACAATGTTAGTCAACCAGCCCTTACAAAACTGCATAATAGGAGAATTTTTTACAAAAGCACATGTCACACCTGGAGTCACATTGTAGAGTGAAAGAAATACATGTTCCTTTTTTGTTTGTGACCATGATGGTGACAAGACAGAACATCTAAGTGTAACAGAAAAGCCACACCTCCGTGGACCCTTGCACAGAATCTAATCAAACAAATTTAGCCATTTGCTGCTTTGCCCACCATCTGAGTAGTGTGTGTCTACCTCATAAAGGACTGTTATGTTGCGTGGGGCTGGGAGAATATACTACATGAGTACCAAAAGCCAGAGCATAATCTGTGCATTCTTCCCTCATCCACTGAATAAGTGTTAACATTTGATTTGGCTACAGATGACACAGACACAGTGGCTCAAACAAGGTCAATTCTCTCATTAAAAAAATAATAATAGCGGGGCTATGTCAACCATAGCTGTCCTACTTAGGACTCAGACTCTGATCCCTCTTTTCTATCATCCTGGTCTAAAATGTCAACTCGAACTCCAGCTATAACATGTGAATTCTAGACCAAAGACATAGAAAAGAAGAAGGAATGATTTAAAAGAAAAAATTTAGGGAGACTAATAGGGGACTTAGGCAGCACTTTTATCTTGTTTTCAAGAGAGTAATTTCCTGACTACACAAAAGCACATCTTAGAGTCACTCTATGCATCCACATAGCAGTTACAACATCTAAGAGGGAAGAAGAACAGGTGTTGGGAAAGCAACTAGCAAAATCTGGGGCATGTTCCCTTGCTTCTGTATTTTATCAGAAGGCAGAAAGAGAAAGAAATGGATCCTTCTCATTGAAAGCTCATGAGGCTCTTCACAGGCACACATTGTAGGTAGGATGAGGAGTCAAGGGTCTAAATGGCACATCTATGAATGGCCAAACACAAGGAGCTATATCTATTAGAGTTCTGTATAAGCAAAAAATAGTGTAATGATCAGAGTATCATTAATTGAAACCAAGCAACACTCGCACATGCCATTACTAATAGTATGAAATATTAGTAATATTAGAAATATTAGTCAGGGTACATGCACCTGTCTAGATGTATTTGTATTGGTTACTTGGCTCTTTGACCTGACAAAGTGAAACATGTATTTAACTTTAGCAGTACTAGAAAGGGTACTTTCTCAAAATATCACCACACATTTAGACTCTTAAGCAGGGAGGTTGGAAATCAGCTTATTATTGTTTCCAATAATTAAGTTTTATTTGGAGATAGATAGATAGATAGATAGACAGACAGACAGACAGATAGATGTAGATGTAGATGTGCTCTTAATCCTCTTGATCCTTCCCAAATAGTGCAGCAACTGAAAACCAAGCATGCAAACATTCGAGCCTATGGGGCCTATTCTCATTCAAACCATCATAATGCCTTTCAGCAGTAAGGCCCCATCAGTGAGCAAAATCTCCCCAGTCCTATTATTTCTAAAAGCTACAGTCTGAAGAGTCAAAGAAGATTGGAGAAGGAAGGAGAGATTACATCATTCCAGGCATAGGGGTATAGGAGATTAAGGCTTTATCCAAGGAACAAATGAAGCTATTTAGTAGTTTAAGAAAGAAAAACAGATGGTAAGATTTTTAATCTATAAAGATCTTCAGCAGTACAGATGAGAGATTTGGGGAATGTAGATATATGCTGAGAGAAAAGTAATGCGATAATTTACCTTCTCCACTAATAGGAGATATTATCTTTAGGCTGTGGTGTCCACAAAGTTAGAAGCATGTGAATCAGTTTTATATGAAACCTGCTTGAGTTAGAGTTTTATTGCTATGAAGAGACACCATGATGACATCAACTCTTAAAAAGGAAACCATTTAACTGGAGCTTGGTTACAGGTTCAAAGGATTAGTCTATTATCATCAATGGGGAAAGGATGGAACATATAGGCAGGCATGGTGCTAGAGAGGAGCTGAGATTTCTACATCTGGATTGGCAGGCAGTAGAAAGGAAGGGCTACACTGGGCCTGACTTGGACTTCTAAAGCTACAAAGTCCACTCCAGTGACACACTTCCTCAAACAAGACTATACATACTTCAACAAGGCCACACCTCCCAACAGAACCACACACAATGAACCTATAAGGACCATTTTCATTCAAAACTCTACAGCATCAAACACAGAGCCAAGGTTCATGAGCCCTTACCTTAGACACCAGTCATAGGCAATCTGGTTCACAAAAGTCTCAGGAAGGGTCTTAAACTGTCTCTGCATGATCATCCCAACCTACAGGAACCTCTTAAATCTATGAGAAAAAGAGTAGGATGTCCTGCAGCGATAGGTTTCTGAGAAAGTTAGAAATGCTACAAGAGAGGAACAAAATTGTCTGATCTGGAAGCCTGTATACTTTTATTTACTCTTGCTAAGTGACTTGCCATAATTCTGGAGATGTGAGGCATCTCTATTATATTTTAAAGATACTGGCTTTTAGTTTGTATGAAGGATCTCTTTCCTCAGCTTTTCTAGACTCCTAAATTTGGTTAATACGTAATTCTTCTCAGACCAGGTTCCCCATTTAATTGCCATGGCTTAGTAAACCACCACTTCAGATGAACTAGTCTGCCAGAATCTTCTTCAAAAAGAGGTAGGGTCTTTTTAATGTTTTTATTTTAAATTGTTTAACATTAAGGTCTGGGGCAGCTAGCAGAGGTAAGTGGCACACATGATCCCTGGAGCCCCATTGTTTAGTTCTGGCCTTGCTGCCCAGTCCAGAGAAGCCTTGCAGGACCCTAAGAATATACTGCCCTCCTCTGCCCCTTGTGGAAACCTTCAGGGGTCCAAAACAAACCAGCTTGGAACCCTGCCCGACCACCTAGCCTAGTTGGATCTGCCCACCACCCTGGATAGGTCTGACTAGGACACAACCTACAGAGTAGGGTTCACTCAGGACATACATAGCCTGAAACATAGAGTTGGGTACCCTGATATTCATTGTCTGACCCACAGCTCACCCCACTTTCCCAAGAAGTCCTGCTGCCATCAGGATTATTCAGCAAACACCAGGAAAAAATGGATGTCTAAAGGACATCATAAGAGCACAATCAACAAGACTCAGGGCAGTATGGGACCAACAGAGACAAACTATCCTCCTACAATAAATACTGGATATCCTAATGAAACTGAAGCACAAGAAAAGGATCTTAAATACAATTGTATAAAGGTGACAGAGTTCTTTGAAGGGAACATGAATAAATCCCCAAAGGAAATGTATAAAAATGCATTCAAACAGAGAAAAGCATTAAAAGAGGAAACAATAAATATAAAGAAATACAGGAAAATATAATCAAATAGATGAAGGATCTGAACAGAACTTTCCAAGACCTTAAAGGGAAATAGAAGTAATAAAAAACAACAACAACGGGCTGGAGAGATGGCTCAGTGGTTAAGAGTGCCGACTTCTCTTCCAAAGGTCCTGAGTTCAAATCCCAGCAACCACATGGTGGCTCACAACCATCCGTAACGAAATCTGATGCCCTCTTCTGGAGTGTCTGAGGCAGCTACAGTGTACTTACATATAATAAATAAATAAATGTAAAAAACAACAACAACAACAACAAAAACAAAAAACAAAACAAAACCCACAAACTGAAGCAATCCTGGAGATGGAAAACCTAGGGAAAAGAACAGGAAGTATAAACATAAGTATCACCAACAGAGCACAGGAGACAGAAGAAAGAATCTCAGGTGTAGACAACACAATTGAAGAAATCAATATATTAGTTAAAGAAAATCTAAAAAGTTCATGACAAAACATCCAGGAAATCTGGAACACTATGAAAAGACCAACTCTAAAAATAATAGGAATAGAAGAAGATGCTTAGGTTAAAGGCTCAGAAAATATTTTCAAGAAAATCACAGAAGAAAATTTCTCTATCTTAAAGGAAGAGATGACTGTAAAAAGTACAAGAACCTTAAGAACACCAAACAGATTGGACAAGAAGAGAAAATCCTTCCATCACATAATAATCAAAACACTAAATACACAGAAATAGGAACAAATTTTAAGAGGAGAAAAGGAAAAAGTCCAAGTAATATATAAATGCACACCTATCAGAATTACACCTATTTTCTTATCTGAGACACTAAAACTGGAAGGGCCTGGGCAAAGTTCTTGCAGAACCTAAGAGACCACTCAGCCTTAACTACTACACCCAGCAAAATTTTCAATCACCATATATGGACAATCCAAAAATATTCCATGACAAAATCAAATTCAAACAATGCCTTTCCACTAACCCAGCCCTACAGAGACTACCAGAAGAAAAACTCCAACCCAGTGAGGCTAATTATAGTCAACAACAACAAAAAAATAAATAGATAATTTCACACCATTAAAACCAGTAGGAGAGAAACACACACACACACAAACTCAATCACCAACAAATCAAAATAACAAGAAGTATTATCATTATCATTGGTCATTAATATAATTCAACATCAGTGGACTCAATTTCCCAATAAAAAGATACAGAATAACAGAATGGATACAAAAATAGAATCCATCATTCTGTTGAATACAAGAAACACATTTCAGCAACAAAGATAGCATTATCTCAGTATAAAGGGCTGGAAAAATGTTTTCCAGGCTAATTGACCCAAGAAACAAGCTGTATTGTCCGTTCTAATATCTAATTAAATAGACTTCCAATAAAAAATAATTTAAAAAGATAAGAAAGGACACTTCATACTCATCAAAATAAAAATCCACCAAGAAGACATCTCAATTCTGAACATCTATGCCTCAAATGCAAGGGTACTCACATTCATAAAAGAAATATCACTAAAGCTTGAATCACACATTGAACCCCTCACATTAATAGTGGTAGACCTCAACACCACACACTTCCAGTGGACAGATCATTGAGAGAAACTAAACAGAGAAATAACAAAACTAACAGAGATTATGATTCAAATGCAATATATATATATATATATATATATATATATATATATACATATATACATATATAAAATTTCACCCAAGCACAAAAGAATATTCCTTCTTCTCAGCACTTCACAGAACCTTCTACAAAATTGACCATATAATTGGTCATAAAGCATAACTCAGCAGATATAAGAAGATTGAAATAATCCCATTCATTTTATCAGATCACCATGGGCTAAAGCTGAACTTCAACAACAACAGAAACAACAGAGAAAGCATAAATATTCATGGAAATGGAACAATTCTCTACTCAATGGTCACTGTGTCAGGGAAGAAATAAAGAAATAAATTGAAGACTTTCTAGAATTCAATGAAAATGAGGGCACTACATACTCAAACGTATAGGACACTATGAAAGCAGTTCTAAAAGGAAAGCTCATAGAACTAAGTGACCTTATAAAGAAATTGGAGAGTTCTCATACTAACAAATTAAAACTACAACTGAAGACTCTGGGAAAAAAGAAGCAAAGACACCCAGGAGGAGTAGATGGTAGGAAATAATCAAACTCAGGGCTGAAATCAATCAACTAGGAACAACAGGAACAAAAAATAAGGATTAATGAAACCAAGAGCTGGTTCTTTGAGAAAATCAGCAAGACACATAAAATTCTTAGCCAAAGTAACTGAAAGACAGAGAGACAGTACCTAAATTAACAAAATCAGAAATGAAAAGGGAGACATAACAACAGACACTGAGGAAATTCAAAAAACCATTAGGTCTTACTTCAAAAGCCTGTACTCCACAAAATTGGAAAAATCTAAATGAAATGGATGATTTTCTAGACAGATACCAATTATCAAAGCTAAATCAAGATCAGGCAAACCATCTGAATAGGTCTACAACCCTTAAGGAAATAGAAGCGGTCACTAAAATTCTCCCAGCCAAAAGAAGTCCTGGACCTGGTGGTTTTGGTATAGAATTCTACCAGACTTTCAAAGAAGAGCTAATGTCAATACTTCCCAACCTATTCCACAAAATAGAAACAAAAGGAACATTGTCAAACTTATTTTATGAGGCCACAGTCACCCTGATACTTAACACATAGACTCAACAAAGAAAGATATTTTTCAGACCAATTTCCCTTATGAACATTGATGCAAAAAATTCTCATAAAATACTGGCAAACCAAATACAAGAACACATCAAAGGCATCATCCACCATGATGAAGTAGGCATCATCCCAGAGATGCAGGAGTGGTTCAGTGTACGAAAATCCATCAATGTAATCCACCATATAAACAAACTGAAAGACACCACATGAATATCTCACTAGATGCCAAAAAAGCATTTGACAAAATCCAACTTCCCTTCTTCTTGGAAAAGAGCTGGGATACAAAAGGCATACCTAAACACAATAAAGGAAATAATTAGCACACATCTAATTAAATATAGGAAGACTTAAACTATTTCCACTAAAATCAGGGACAAGACAAGGCTGTCCAGTGTCTCCATATCTCATCAATATAGTACTTGAAGTTCTGGTAAGAGCAACAAGACAGCTAAAGAAGATTAAGGAGAACAAAAGAGAAATCAAAGTACCACTAGTCACAGATGATATAATGGTACACATACATGACCCCAAAAAATTCTACCAGAGAGTTCCTGCAGCTGGTAAACACCTTCAACAACGTGGCTGGATAAAAAGTTAACTCAATTAAATCAATAGCCCTTCTCTACACAAGCAATAAGTGGGCTGAGAAAGAAGTTAGGGAAACAGTACCCTTCACAATAGCAACAACTTACATAAAATACCTTGATCTAACTCTAACCATGCAGATAAAAGACCTGAATGACAAGAACTTCAAGTTCCTGAAGAAAGAAAATGAGGAAGACATCAGAAGATGGAAAGATCTCCCTTGCTCATGGATTGGTAGGATTAACATAGTGACAATGGCCATCTTACCAAAAGCAATCTACAGATTCAATGCAATCCCCATCAAAATTCCAACGAAATTCTTCACAGATCTTGATAGAATAGTTCTCAACTTCATATGAAACAAAACAAAACAAGATAGTTGAAATGATCCTGAACTTCGGGGGGGGGGGGGTGTTGTCTCCATCCTGGAGCTAAAGCTGTACTATAGACCAACAGTAATTTTAAAAACTGCATGGATTGGTATTGAAACAGACAGATGGATCAATGGAAATAAACCTATAGGCACCCGAATTTTGACCAAAAACAAAACAAAACAAAAAAAAAACAAAACAAAACAAAACAAAAAAAAAAAAAAAAAAAAAAAACAAACCATACCATTTTAAAGGGAGAACATCTTCACAAAATGGTGCTTATCTGATTGTATGTCTGCAGGTGAAAGTCTGCAACTAGATCCATATTTATCACCCCACACAAAACTCAAGTCCAAGTGGATCAAAGTCCTCAACATAAAACCATATACATTAAATCTAATAGTCGAGAAAGTGAAAAACAGCCTTGAACACTTTGGCACAGTAGAAAATTTCCTGAACAGAACACCAATGGCTCAGACTCTAAGATCAAAAATTGATAAATGGGATCTCACTAAACTGAAAAGCTTCTGTAAGGCAGAGGATTCTGTCAATAGAACAAAACGGCAGCCCGCAGATTTGGAAAAGATCTTTACTAATCCTTCATCTGATAGAGGGCTAATATGCAAAATATATAAAGAACTCAAGAAGTTAGACACACACACACACAAAAAAAAAAAAAAAAAAGAAAGAAAGAAAGAAAGAAAGAAAAGAAAAGAAAAAAGAAAAAAAGACCCAAATAAAATTAGTCCTGTCTAAAAGAAATGCAGGGACAAAGATGAAGCAGAAACTAAGGGAATGAGCTAGTGACCGACCTCTCTTGAGACCCATCCCACAGGTAGGTACTAAACCCACACACTATTAAAGATGCTATGTTGTGCTTGCTGACAGGAACTGCACCCCTCTGGGAGGCTCCACCGTGCAGCTAACTGAGACAGATGTAGATGTCCACAGACGAAATGTGGAAAAACAGGGAGCGTGGGGTTTAGCTGTAATGGTTAATAGTTTCTCACCTGGGAGAAATGTTTTTCCTTACATGATATACATAGAGAATCTTTAGACTGAGAAATAAATACCATTCTGCTAACAGGAAAGAAAGACAAAGCAAGGACTTCTAACCATCTAACACTGCCCCCCTACCTCCAAAATACATCACACAGTGCTTGTCATCAGCTATACTCCAGGGACAGTCCACCTAAAAACCATATCCCATCTTCAGATTTTTCAAAGAAGTTGACTAAACTTGGGTCCTGAAATGTTTATCAGGACCTGACCACACAAATATAGCAGAAATTATGAAATGCCTCATGTTACCAGCCACTTAAACTGGATAGTAAGAATCCATTTATGGTCACTTATATTCACACGGAGCCTTAAACTTGGTGTATTTATTGTGGCTCTGGTCACTCGGACGCAGTTCTGTGAAATCTAAATGACATCATGAGTAGTATCCATTTTCTGCTTCTTTGCACAATGCTGAATCTGTCATCTTTCTTTCTCATTTGAGAGAATTCGAAGTGACATCTCCTTGCATGCCACTGTACCTGTGGTGATGAGGATTTCAGCTGACATGTGTTGCTTCCCATTAGGATTCTGTCTGAGAACCTAATACAGAGCTGGTGGCCCATTGGTCCAAACCATACAAAAAGGAGGCACTCCTATGTCAATGTTACCCTGTGCTTCTCAGTTTGGACCCATTTGCTTCATAAGAAAACATTCTTTGGTCAATCATTATGCTGCTTCTCTTTTCCTAGAAATGTCCACATGGCTGATACATGGAAACTCAAATACAAACCAGAGCCACAGAGCAGAAGCCAGAGTCCCCTGACATCAGTCTCTGTAAAGCAGAATACACAGAGGCCACCACGCCTCGATCTGGCTTCCTTGTAACCTCAGAAAAAAATTCCAGAAATGTATTTTAATTCTTCAGCCTGAGTGGCAAAAAAAGGTTAAACGGTTTCCCAAAGTCTACTTCAGAATAATTCCAAGCTTGGGAAAATGGATTTTGTTAGCCCCAAACCCTATTAAGATTAATGGTGAGAGGGGGCTCATTATTCTGCCAGAAGTTCTACATACAAATCTGTGTGTGTGTGTGTGTGTGTGTGTGTGTGTGTGTGTGTGTGTGTGTGTTGGGGGGGTGTGTGTTATGTTTTTCTGTATCACAGAGCCAGGGATGTAGAGAGCCTGAAAAAAAAGTAGTCAAAGAATGGAATACACTTCATATAGATGGTAGGATATTGTACAGAAGTCCACTGTGTATGTAATCCAAGAAAATGGCTCTTGTATGGGTTTCTTACATAGACGTGCCACCCTGCTCTCATTATCAAATCCTGCTCTGACTACATAAGCAGGTCTTATGCAGCCTGCAGCCATATTTGGAAACTGGATCCATATGCAGGGGAGAAATGCACTCTTGTGCCGGTTGACCCATGGCCCTTTTGGCAGCAGGGAACCACTACCTCTGTTAAGCTTCTGGCCATCACACTGACCCTACCATGAGTCATCTCCCTCTGCCCCTGCTTCTACAGCTGCTTCCACATTTGTGCTGGTTGCTGCACCAATCAGGCAATCTGCTCCTTCAACACCAAGTGCCCAGTTTTGCTGCAGGGCAGAAACCCCCCCCCCCCCAAGGTTGGCTATTCCTCCATCTGCAAAACAGCCAATGGATAGCTGAATTCTAGCCAAGGGTCTGTCCCTGGCTATCTTGGCAGGACAGAGCTCAGAAGCCTCTTGCTAAGAGAGAGGAATTCCCAGACTCCTTGGTGGCTAGACAAGAACTCTGGCTTTGATTACCAGCTCATGGAACCGATGGGAGGAAAATAGACAAGAGCCTTCTGAATTTCTAAAGAATTTAGTTCAGCCCAAGAAATCCAAGCCTGACTGACATAAACTGTGTTTTAGGACCCTGGGGCAATTATCAGCCCTGCCCCTAATTTGTAGCCTCAAAAAAAAGGACACCCAGGACATGTGATTCTCTGAAATAGTTTCTATATTAAAAGTCCATCTCAGGTGAACCGAGGACAACAGGGAAGAGCGATCCTTCCAGAAAGCACAACTAGAAATTTTTCAGTATGACTGGTTCGGGAGCTCATTGAAAGGCCAGGGACATGTCACTATCATGGTCAGTTTGGATATAAATGATGTAACATGCCAAATATAGATTCCCTAGAACTTACCTTCAGCAATTCCATAGTCACTGGTTTTTAATAAGAAAATGTACAGGTCTCACTGTCACAATAGAAGACCCGAAATTTAGGGCCACAAAAAATACAGAACTAGATTTCTCCCACCCCTCTTTCCTGCCTAGAGAAGCATTATCTCGAAGAAATGCAATACAAGTCACATTTGTAATTGATAATTCTATAGTGGCCTTATTATGAACAGCAGAAATTGATTTTAGTGTTTCACTTACCTTATGCTACCCAAATATCATTTCAACATGTAATCAGTATAAAGCATAATTGAGTGCATTTACTTTTGAAACTTGTACCTGCTCTCAATTTACACTAGCCACATCATACTCAGTGACCGTGTGTGACTGGTGTATAGAGCACACTGCAGGGTACAGCTGCTAGACAAATAGGTAGGTCTACACAGGCCAGTCGGAAAGACACAGTCTTTGATTCATTATCTCACTATCTATGAGAGCAGGCTTTCTCAACCTGGGCACTATCTACTTCGGAAACCACAGAGATCCTTCCTCCGAGGTGCCTGTCCAGGGGGAGCTTAGGTTATTAGCATACCCTTCTCCCAACATGGTGACCATCAATATCACTGCTAAGTGTTGGGAGACATAAAGCAACAAAGAGCCCAGGAATGACTCTCAAACTTACGAATAACTTTGATATTTTGCCAGGCATGGTGGCTCATACCTGTAATCCTGGCACTCAGGAAGCTGAAGCAGGAGGAATAGTGTAAGTTCAAGGTCTCCCAGGGGGACAGAATAAAAATGCTTCTTCAAGCTACAGTGGAACATTTGGGGGATTCATTGCCATGCCTTTTAAATCAGCAGACATGGAGTGGGAACTTAAAGCAACATGGCTAATAACTTCCCTGGACTTATATCCAACTCTCCTGGCTGTTTGGATGGACTGCATGATTGTCCAAACCACATGATATGGCCTCACTCTCAGGCAGGAAAGAGAAAGAAAGTAGGTGACAAAGATAATGCTGAGGGTGTCTAAGGGAAGTCGCACACAGCTTTTACTGGCATGGCCTTGTTGGAACTTCAGACTTACGGCTGCCCCTATTCAAGGAATAATTGCAAGGAAGGCTCAGGTACAGACTGTCTATCCGTGAAAACTCAGAAGTTCTGTTAGGACGGGGAAGACTGGGAGGTTGGGTAATGAGGGGGTGTTCTTCCCAAGAGCAGATAATATCATCTCACTGTAAATCACTGGTATCCGAAGAGCTCCAGCTGGAAACAATCTCAGCAGAAGAAGGAACGTATCACTCACACTTCCTGGATGTGGAACACAAATGAGACTCGGGGTACCGCCCTTTGAAGAAGAGACAGACTTTGTTTAAGTAGGCATGAACTTTTCAATAAATGTGTATGGGAAGGAAAGCGTATGTAGTGTGGTAAGAAACTCAGTGAATCTGGTTGCCAACGGATTGTCTTCATTCTATCTCTCATCCCTAAAAGAACAATACATTGCACAGAGTTGTGACTTGAGACAGTTTAATTCCACTCCTCACCTCCGGAAGTCATCCTTGGTGGCTGTCCCCTAAGGCAAGGATCAGACTGTCTTAGCTCTAGTAAAAGGTATGAGGCCATGTTCTAAAGCAGTCTGATCAAATAGTGGTCCAAACATATCTTGTTTGGTGTTTTGGAGAGAAAAACCGATCCCTCTATCCACTGCACATGCGCGCAGCTATTGAAGCCTTTAGAGCAGTTGGCAGTCATGTGACCAGCCCAAAGTTGAAGAAGGGCAGAACCAAAAGAATCTGGAAGGTTGGAATCTGCAACCCTGGTCATCATATTCTGAACCTTTGGATCAAATCAGGCCTGATGTTGCACATCTGGAATTTTTAGGTAAGTAAGCCAATATACATCTTATAATGTTTAAGTCGATTTAAGATTTAAGAGTCTGTCACTTGCAGTCAAAACCATCCCAAGACACGCTTTGACCTGCATGTGTTTTTTTTTTTTCCTGTGGTCCCTAAACGCACCTAATAAAGACAAGGTCAAGGTTATCTTCTAATCACTTGCACCTCGATATGTAAGCCATTGGCCTGTGGTTTCCTTAGGCTCCACAATAGCCATGGGGGTAACTATAAATTAAGAGATTGAGACCAAAATATCATCCAACCTTCTGGGTGTCACCCTGAGAATAAGTGGTTGAACTGTGGCTGAGCTTGCTGGAGTCCAGCTCTAAGTTCTCACCAACTTTGGCCTCACATGGTTTTTGTTTTGTTTTGCTTTGTTTTCATTTGTTTTGAAATATATATATATATATATATATATATATATATATATATATATATCAAAGGTATATATATTTATATAAGCTGCATGAGGAAAACTATCTTGACTTTTGAAAATCTGATTCAATGATCAAAAACACATGTCGAATATTAGTCAGAAGGTGGTGTAGACTGTAGTAGGGTTTTATAGGCATCTTGGGCAGGCCCTTCAGAGTAATTGGGGTGTGGAATGTGGAAGTTGTTTTTATGGGAAAGTTGGGGCATGGCCTCCTGTAGGCAGCCTCAGGCAAAAGAGTGAGTATATCAGGAAAAAAAATCACATTGAACCTGGTGATAAGGTTCATGAGGATGTTAATTAAAAAGAATCTCATGTTTCAAGGGCTGTGTTGGTGATACAGTTTTGAGTAACGGGCTAGGACACATAAGAACTAAGATGTCTACCCCAAGAGGTCAGTGTGCTTTTGAAAACTGCACACACATGAGTTCACATTCCTCTCCTGCTCACCAGTACACAGTGCTCGCTCGTGCTGCTTCACAAGTATCTTTCTCATGGACAACAGTTGACAGATGCCCATTCCACAGACCAGTGCCGAACTCAGTTCCCTGCAGTTGAAGAACCTTAAAAGAATGGCGTTTACCCTCACTTAAGTTTGTCCAAAATTCAATAGAACATACTTGATAACCCTTCTTGCATGGTATCACCGCAGTCATCCTACTTGGTTATTATCTTTTGCATTCTTCCCTTAGAACACCCACGTTGTAAATAAAACTTTATGGTAGATGTAGATACATGGATAAACATCGATAGAGTTTGACAGTTTTCAGAGCTTCAGACATTCACAAGAATAAATATCCCCACTGAGTAAAAGGCCATTACATTTTGCTTGAAGAGAACAAAGATAATCTAACCATGATTTTTTTTTATCCTGCTCAGCAACTTTTATTTGTATGCTATTTAAAATTATTTTCCCTTGTCAGGATTAAAACTAAGAGATATTATATTATATTCATAGTATCTAACCCTAGGTTGGTTCATTCTTTGAACTGATATTAATACATGATCTTCCCCTTATGCCCTGAAGTAACAGCAGAGCCACTACAAAGAATGAGTCTGGGCTTCAAAGTGACAATGTAGAGCTCAGTCCCAACTCCATCAGTTACAAGTGATTCACATCACTCCCAGCTGTGAACTAGAAGCAAATCATGAGGCTAAGGCCCTAAGAGGCAAGGGCTATTTCTTGCAGCCATTATTTGTACTAACTAATCCATTGCCTGAATAGAAATGTGAAATTCTTTCACCCTGCTTCTGAAAGGCCTCAAACACTCTTGACTTCTAGCCCAAAAGCTCTACAGCTCTAATGGTGTCATCCTACAGCCTAAGTCTTGGGTGCTGAGTCCTGCAGTTTCCTTTGGTAATTAACTTTTGGCTGCAGAGACACCTGCAATCTGGTAGAGTTTCCATGGTGACGGTTTTTCATCACTTGAAGATAAGGCCTAGGATTATCCTGAGCTGGTTATCATGATGACTTTAATAGACAGATAGACTGGCTCCACTGGATACAGTCAAAACCCTTCCTGAAAAATTTCCAACAAGGTTAGCACTTCCATGATTATTCACAACTCAGAACTCTGGTCCCAGACGGATCCTTCCTGTTTATGGATCATATTCCATTCCATACATTTATCACCTGCTCTACCTTGCATCAGTTTCAACATGGAATGCAACCTTTGTCTCAGTTTCTATGTTCCACCCCCAATATCACAATCTGAAAAAGCTGTTGGTGCGTATGATGTACTGAGTTTTAAAAAAACAAAAACAAAAAAACATCTAGCTAGAGGCGAAGTGATTTTGACCTAGAAATTTAAGCTTGCTATAGTTGCTATGGTTTTGGTAATAAGTGTCTCCAATGGCCCATATACTCAAGGCTTGGCTGATAGTGCCAAAGTACTGGGAGATGGTGGAATCCTTAGAACATTGACCTTCCTATAGAGATGTCTTTAGGTCACTCTGGGCATTAACTTGAAGGTAGCCCTTCTTCAATCTGGCTATCTGGCTTGTGATGGATGGGGTGAGTAATTTTGTTCCAAGGTATCATAGCAATATACTGTGCTACCTCACCAAGAGCCCGAAGTCAAGGGACCATATAATCATAAAGTGGAGCCTCTAAAATTATAAGCCGTTTTTCCTTATAAATTCATTCTCTCTAGCATTTAGTTATATACACAGAAAGCTACTGCTCAAGAACTGACTTCTGAAAGGTGATCATTTCCCAGCTATGCAGCTCACTTTATATAACAGGTACCCCAAATTCTGTTCATAAACGGAACTTGAGTTGGCGATGACTCATCGGGTAAGCACTTGTGTAGCAAACCTGACTACCTGAGTTTGATCCCTAGAACCCATGTAAAGGTGGAAGGAAAGAACCGACTCCACAGAGTGTCCTCTGACATCATCACATACACTGAGGCTCTCACACCCACACCATTGTTGTGTAGACACACATACATACACAGAGGCAGATAGACTAATAATACATCTTTAAATGAACTTATTTTCTTCAACTTCTTTAATGCTATACACAGTCTTTCAGGGAATGCTAACCTAAACCATTTTCTATAAACTTGGAGTCATCACAATATAAGGAAGTAGTATTTATTGAAGACACACTAGCTGCCTGGAACTGAATTTTCTAGCTGGTCATTAAAGTGCCATGTGAGATTAAGTTACATCAGTAATTTCATGAAGAAAAAAAATGGAGTTTTAGAGTGATGGTGATTTGTTCATGGATCCTGGAGCTTTGTGACCAGAACCTTGCTATGCTGGAAGCCTCTTACTGTTTGATTTTCTTTATCCAATCTGCCACCCAAACTACTCAAGCTCCTCCTCAAAAATAAGAATTTCTCAATTCTAGTTAACCTTTCTTTCTGTTACTACTGCCAATTCCTTATTACTGACTTTCAGTATTTGTCGCTAAGATTTCTTTATTTATTGCTTAAGAATATCCTAGAATACACTAATGATGTTTTAGACATGATACTAAACATTTTGCAAATATTAATTCTTCAGCAACAAGGTGAAATGGATCTTTTACCATCACCCATTGATGAGATAATAAGTAACCAGTTCAAGATCACATCACTAATAACTAATGGAATCTGAACCCTAAAACCTGGCTCTAGCTGTGATCTTAATCAGAACATCACGATGTCCCTCCAATATAATCATGACACGGTCCTTGGTGGTTTCTCTGTCACCAGCTCCGTAGCCAGTCTCAAGAAATTCTCTGAAATTTGTTTCACAGAAATGTAGCCTGGATCCTTTCCCTCACTTAGAGCCTCGTAGGCTATGTCTTATTGGACCTTGAACTGTTCAGCAGAGTCTCCAACATAAGGTAATTTTCTTTCTCATTGCGTGTTCAATCACTCACTCCAAAATCACAGCCCTTCTTCACATCCTACCTTATCCACACATATGTTTAGTAGACCCTGTCACCTCCAAAAAAAAGACATATTACTCACTCTAAAAGGTCCCAATATCACTTCCTCTTTGGAAGATTCACTAAATGTGCTATATTCGATTCAGCTTTAAGTCCTCTTTTCATCTGCACCCAACAAGCAGAGTAGCCAAACGCTCAAGAGGCCATCATTTCGACCTTGTCTGAAGTTCTCAGGACACAGTAAGATCGCAGGCTGCAATTGCAGGGTGACACAGCCTCTACATGATGTGCTCTGACCCTCACCACATGATAGGGGAATAGTACTGCTCTGAAACGTGAGCAGAGGATAAGTAGTTTCAGAAAAGCAGAAAAGCAAGAAAACAATTACAAGCTTGCATTTCACTCTGTAGACAAAGTCAGAGTTGAGTGCACAAATATACAATTGAGAAAATAATTAGAGTTATCCTCTGGGGGTAGTTTTCATGAGACACTGTCTCAAAAATCCAAATTATTAAGATAAATAGAAGAAAAACAAGGACTTGTTTGGATTAACTTGAAGAATTTTTGAGGACTGTTTTCAGTGAACAGAAGCAAGTTCTAGGTACTCTATTTCACTGGATTCTATTTTATTTACAGAAACTAGAAAGTAAACCCTACTGTGTATGTTCACATATATGTATGCAGATATATATGTATATATATACACGTGTGTGTGTGTGTGTGTCCTTAAAACAGCCATTTTATATGCAAACTTTTACAACATAAAGGAGACGTGGAGAAGTGTACCTATACACCGGTATCTCTCAAAAATGCAAGAGGAGAAGAGGAAGAAGAAATAAGTGCTTTGTCTTTTATGCTGCTGTATTCAGTAACTTACATCAGTGGATTAGTGATGGTTTTGAACCTAATAAACCTTTATATTAAAAAGTGAACTGACAATATTTTTAAATAAGTTTTAATTTATTCTTTAATAACTTTAAGCAAGTATACAATATATTTTGATCATAGTTACCCACACTCAACTTGATTTGTTAGAATTATTATTTATTTAAGTATGTGCACGTGCATGAATGTATGTATGTTCATGAGCAAACAGGTGCTTATAGAGGCTAGAGATATCGGACATTAGGAGCTGCAGTAATTTTGAGTTCCACAAGATAGGTGCTGGAAAACATACTCAGCTCCTCTGTGAGAGAGAAAACACTCTTAACTGCAGGGCCATCTTTATTTCCCTCTCCTACTAATCTCCAGAGCTCTGTAACCCTTCTTCCCAAAACATCTACACTTTATTTTCAGGCTTTTACTGTAATAACTCATCGAGTCTAGTTGTGCTGCCTATATGCACGTAGGTATAGGGTTATTTATTGGATGATGGGCAACTTAGCAGGAGCTATAGCTATGACCCCCTCCTCTTCCAGCAGCCATTAACTACCAATATATCCTCAGCTATGAGTTAGGTCTCCTGGGTCCTTCCCCAGTTGATGCTGGGTTGTTGATCCCATGCAGTTCATGTGTAAGACAGCACAATTGGCATAAGTTCCTATGTGCAGCAGCCGTGTTATATCCAGAAGAAACCATTGCAGAATGAACCTCCCCATCTTGTTCCACAATGCTCCCTAGCCTTGCAGGAATTCACATAGGCATCCATTTTAGGGATGAGCACTCAGCTGTCACCTATCCTCAGCACATGGACCTGGGATGAGTCTGCATTGATTGTTGCCCACTGAAAAGGAAACGTCCCTGGCCAAGGCTGAGAGCAGCACTAACCCATCAGTATAAGCATAACACAAACATTTAGGAGGCATTTTGACATGTTCATTTAGCAAAACAACAGTAACAATAGGTTCCCCACTAGTGTCTATGTCCTCCCTAAACATGGAATTTTGATCCGGGCTAGCATTACTTAAGCCTTAATTTCTTCCTGCTGATCAGGTCTCAAATCCAATAATAAGTAGTTATTCCAAAAACAGTCATGCCACTATTACTGCACCAGTGGATATATTTTGGCAGGAGAATCTTGATACAACTACTTCTTCATAACAGTGTATAGTCCCAAATGCAAGAAACTAAAAACTATCTACTTAAATTTATTTTCTTTTAGCTTGCCTTCAAAGGAGTGATTCCATTATTCAAATCACTTTCTGGGTTATCAGTGATGTGTGTTAAAACAAATCTTTTTCTTGTACACAAATTTCAGGACATAGATGTGAACCAGAGGTCTTAGAATATAAGCCAAAGATGGATGGAAGACAACAACCTTCAGTTGGTGTATCCTGTCACTCCTAGAATGATCCCTCCTCAACTAAGGCAACCTGTAATCCTTATAATCCTTAACTATGTTGAAGACTTACCAGGTCCAACACAGCATTTTCCAGGTGAAGCTGAATCCAATTGCCCAGTGATGACACTCTTCCTTCATAGCTTCTATTTTGTTAAAGTCTTTCTCTTCTCCTTAAAAGGAAAATGCCCCGGGAAGAGACTTATACCCACCCCCAGCATTGTAAAATTACCAACCAACTGAGAATGAGTTTGTCTGACTTTTTTTTTTTTTTTTTTTGGTGAGGTCAGATTTTAAAAGATGGAAATATCTGTGAGTCTCCACAATAGAGGAGGATATTGGCTGAAGAAGTTAGAATCTAGAAGCATTGAAAGAAGACCTCAGCCCCAAGCGCTCTTCTGCTTAATGTCTAACCACTTTCTTTGACCCTGTAGGAAGGGAGAGACTCAGAATACAACTTACTGCCAAACCGATAGACTTGGATCCCCAGTGCACTATTGCTTGAAGCAGTTAAAGACCACACTGTCTTTTGATGTGATAGTTTTAACTAATAGTCTTTCGACAGTGCCTGCCACCATCTTACATTCTTCACAAAAAAAAAGAAAAAGAGAATATATATAGACATTAAGAAATATTGTTTAGCAGCGTGACATAATATATGTTACAATCATCCTACTCAGGCAGGGCCTCTTCCTCCTTTGTGTGTGTGCCTTATCCGAGTCAGGGTCTCACTGCGTTTCAAGTTGGCCTGTAATTCTCTATGTAACCCGGGCTGGTTTTGACCTGCTGATCTTCCTGGATCAACAAGAGTCCTGGGGTTACAGGTGTGTGTGTAGCAACAGGCCAACCAACATTTTTCTCAACAATAACACGAGCATAATAGTACTTACCTCTCAAAACATTAGCAGATTAAATAAGAAAATGAGTGCCTGACACCAGCTTACTCTCCACTAGAAGACTGCCTGCTGACCAAGGAAAAACTCTGGGCGGGCCAAGGGAAGGTCCAGGCTCAGGACAGCCTTTCTTCTCCTCTGTTAAAGGCCAAAGTATTTTTGGATGAACAGTTCATGTTAATTTGCACAATCTCTTGCCTATTTTGTGCTTATTCTGGGTATAAATAGATGACTTCAGCCGTCAGCACTGTCACTCCATTCCTCCTGTGAGTGCCAGGAACATGCATCAAAGAAAGGATGAGAGAAAGAAGAAATGGGGGTAGAGGGCAGGGAGGAGAGCTGAAGAGAGGGAATGGGGATAATAAAATCAGGTCATTTAAATAATCCCTGAAGATGCATTGACTAGCATCGACATAGCACAGTACAGAAGAGGAGAGACACCGCCCACATGGCAGGACCACTAAGCACCCGGTCCATGTACACTCACCCTTATTGCTTCTCACCTTAAGCATGGGTCTGTTGTTAAACCTAGGAACCCATTGTTTCCTGTAGCTGCTTCCTCTGTCTTCCCCGTGGAGCATCACGAGACCTTGATGTTGTGTAAAAGATATTATACCACAGCCCGCCAGAGTCATTTTTCAAGATCTCCCATCCAGGCATGAGTCAGAATGAATAACTCACCCTGCTAGGGAAAAAAATGACCAAGTGAGCAAACAGAAAGCTATTGCATCCTAAGCAAAACTGCCCAATCAACTTTTAAGTTTTGGTGGGGGGGGGGTGGATGGAGGAGAGGAAACAAGAAATTTTACATTTTAAACTATTTTTCCAATACTCAGTTTGACTGTTAGCTATTATCAAGATTTCACCTTTTCCCCCTTGGCTTTCTCTCCTGCATTTAGAGTTATACACATGGGCTGGAGAGATGGCTCGGTGGTTAGGAGCACTGACTGCTCTTCCAGAGGTCCTGAGTTCAACTCCCAACAACCACATGTTGACTCACAGCCATCTGTAATGGGATCCAATGCCCTCTTCTGTTATGTCTGAAGATAGCTACAGTGTCTCATATACATTAGATAGATAGATAGATAGATAGATAGATAGATAGATAGATAGATAGATAGACACATACATACATACATACATACATACATACATACATACATACTTTTTTAAAAGTCACACACATGCACACACACACACATGCACACGCTCACTTTGTTTCTATATCCTTCATTTTCTTTTACAGCAACAGAACTGGATAAAGCGCCTACTGTCCTGTGTGCCCTTCTTTAGACATCTCATTCAATTTAGCATTCACTCTGGTTTTGTGCCTAAATTACCCAACCCAACTTGTCAATGTGAGCAACTCTTTCTGTTAACAACTCTAAAGGCTTTCTGACACAGCCATCTGCTCTGTCCTCACTTCTACCCTTACCTTTTCTACTTACTCTGCTCCAGCAGCTCCTCCTCTGCAGGAATCCTTTCCTCAGCCCTCTCTCTTTAGTTCATTGTTTTATTCTCTGTTCTTGGCACTGACTGAAGGATTGACTGGTGGTCATGACTGAAATCATCTATTTATCTGCAGAATGGTCAGGATTCCCTGTGCCTTTTGCCACTCTCTCTCTGCATGCTCCTTAGTGGCTTTCATTCCGTGTGTAGCTTTCAATAGTGACTCCCACATTCATAGATCCATTTTTGAGAGCCCAAGTCCCATCCTTAGCACTGTCTTCTTGTTAGTCATGTCTCATAGCTATTTCAAAGCTACAATGACAAAAAAAGTTTTTTCTTGACGTTTGTCCATCCCCTGCTCCATTAACTTTCCACGTTTCCCAATCAAACCCTTTCTGTCCTTTCACAGTTCCCAGCTGAACGAAAGGTGAGAATAAACTTGACAATTACTCTTGACCCTGCCCTTACCATATACACTCACACCCACATGAAAAGTCATTTCATGAAAGTCTAATTGTCCTCCATACTTCATATTCACCGTCAGTGTGTATCCGACCTCATTCTCTCTTGCCTGCACTATAAACTGTGGAAGCGTCCTGTAAACTGGTCTCCCTACTTCTATTCCCGCTCTCCTTCCACCTTGTCAGGAAAGGGGGAAGAAAGAGTTTTTCAAAATGTAAGCCATGCTCATTCTTCATAAAGTCCCTGAGTCGCTTCTTTCTGCCCTCTGGGAACATGCAAACTGTTATTATGACAGCGTGGGTTCTGTAATCCGCCCTGCCTGACTTTCCAGTATTGGGCCCCTCCCTCCTCCCTTGCCATCGCTCATTTACTACATCCTCTGTCTGGTTCCTAGAAAGCCAGAACTCGACCTTGTTCTCCCTGGAGCCTTTGCTTCTCCCAAGCCAGAGGGCCTCTGCCCTAGTCAAGATGCTCTTCTGTGGATTTTCCTAGAGTCCATCCTGCTGCTCCTTTTAGGCTCACTTAGGGAGTCTGTTCTTTAAAAAGGAGAATTAGTGCCCACCTCTCTGCTCTCTGTCACAGCTCACCCATTTCACTTTTACTGTTTATATTAGAGGGGATTACAGCCTATTTTTATTATCGGGTTTATCACCCACTCTAATCTGCATCTCTCAGTATGTACATCCCTTTGTGGTCCCTTTTCATACTGTACTAGGCTGGCTTTGGCAACCATTAGAAGAAAGGAGAGATGCCATATCACTTCTGGACCAGGTTAGAAAAGATACCAAGTCTCACCTTGTTTTCTCTTTCCCTGTCTTCCCCTTGGTTTATCCACTCTAGGGAGAAACAGATATAATGATTTAATAATGTGGGCATCCCTGTAAACAGTCCCACTAACTGAAGAATCGATTCATTCTACCATCAACCACTGGGAAAAAAACGGAAGGTGAATCTATTCAGGCACTTAGGTGACTACAACAGGTTTACAATCTCATCAGATATCCTGAGCCTTAATTACT
This sequence comes from Mus pahari, assembly GCF_900095145.1. Taxonomy (NCBI): domain Eukaryota; kingdom Metazoa; phylum Chordata; class Mammalia; order Rodentia; family Muridae; genus Mus; species Mus pahari. The sequence continues at coordinate 19,222,518 of NC_034611.1, read as the reverse complement.
AGCTAAGCCTTTCCCAGGTCCTGGTTCTCAGAAGTTATTTAGATAATAAATATTCATTAGTTAAAGCTGCTACATCTTAGAGGAATTTGCTCTTTAGCCAAATTTATAAATATGAACTAACGAGTACCCCCCAGAGCTGTGTCTCTAGTTGTATATATAGCAGAGGACGGCCTAGTAGGCCATCAATGGGAGGAGAGGCCCTTGGTATTTCAAAGATTATATGCCCCAGTACAGGGAAATGCCAGGGCCAGGAAGCGTGAGTAAGTAGGTTGGGGAGCAGGGCGAGGGGAGGGTATAGGGGGATTTGGGGATAGCATTTGAAATGTAAATGAAGAAAATATCTAATTTTTAAAATGCCTTTAAAAAAGAAATAAGTGGATTAAAGAGTGGCAGTAATTGCTACATCATTCCTGACTATCAATATCATTGTGTGTTGGTATTTTGTGTTCTGAGTTTTCTGTATCTTTTCTTATTATAATTCCGTATGTATCCAAAAAATTTACAAGTTTACTTTCCGTGCATGAGACCTATTTAGAGGGCTCACTTTCCTCATGTTGTTGTCTTCAAGAGGATTCAAAGCAAACCAACCCCGAACCCAAAACACTACTTAAGCACACTTGGAGAGAGTCCCACATGTGATACCCAGTTGTAACGCTGCCTTGCTAGGTCATTTTGCTCAAGTGATGTCTCTAATCTTCGGCTGCCAAAATATTTTATGATCCCTGGCAATAGAGTGGGAATTGGCTGGTGATTACAGGACCCAAGAATGATCAACTGATTTAGGCCTTTGTTTGAAAGGTACTGGATGGTAAAGTTGGTACAATTCTCACTCTGCGCCCAGAGGCTAGAAAAGAATAAGGGAGTTGTGCATTCTTTGTCCAGATGTCTCCAATCAGGATTAGGTTCCCAAATCATTTCTAAGATAAAAATCTAGATTATTTTATTCCACACACCTTAAGTTAAGAGGGAACACCTAAAAAATAATAGAAATTCTAATGTTACTTCCATGTGTTTGTTTGCCTGGCAAAATTTCCCCTTCCACGACGCCACTTTTCTCCCCGTGAATTTTTTTTTTTTTTTTTTTGGAAAGATACATGTTTATTTTTCCCAGTTAAAAGATAGGTCAGTAGGCACATAGATGATGAGATGATAGCCTCTAATTAGAGGAGGATTAATACTATGTATAAAGTAAATCCAGTTTTGCCTGCAGGAAATCAACTTCTTTTGCCTAATGAAAGAAAAACTATGAGAAGTTTTATATGTATTCATTAACATATGACCTGGTCTACATATTGAACAGAAATAATTTAACATAACTATAATCAGACAATTCAAAATGAGAAAATAAACTAGCTCTTTTAGGAGGATACTTCGCCTAAGCAGGTTTTGACCTCCACATAGTTTAACTGACTTTTCCCGTCTGCGTTTTAAAATTCTATGCTATCCACTGTGTTATCCTGGTAACCTCCAGTTCCCACAGCTGTGTTAGTGACTTAAAATCCTCTAGCTCTAGCCCCAGCCTCTTTTCAGTCTGGGTCCTTTACCACCTACTGAGCACCTGCACTTTAGCACCTGCCAGTAGCTCTCAAACTTAACTACTGAAGGAACCCTCTCGACTCTATGTTTCCATAACACAGAGGATAATAATAGCAGGATAATTCTCTGCTATTGTTCCGAGTGCACTACAAGAGATACCCTCCCAGAGTAGTGGCAAACTGGGAACTGAAACATTGTCTAATGTAGTAGTTACTTTTGTAAATCACGCCAAGGATCAAGCAGACAGAATTGGCACAGACTAACTGACCAGATGGGGGGAAGTAAGGGAAAATAAATTGAAATAACTGGTCAGGGGCTGGTGAGATGGCTCAGTGGGTAAGAGCACCTGACTGCTCTTCCAAAGGTCCGAAGTTCAAATCCCAGCAACCACATGGTGGCTCATTACCATCTGTAACAAGATCTGACTCCCTCTTCTGGAGTGTCTGAAGACAGCTACAGTGTACTTACATATAATAAATAAATAAATAAAATCTTTTAAAAAGAAAAGAAAGAAAGAAAGAAAGAAAGAAAGAAAGAAAGAAAGAAAGAAAGAAAGAACTGGTCAGGAGGTTAAACATTCTCACAGGTCTGTAATCTACCTTCTCCACAAACCTGACAGTTGGGATTTAAATTCTGTTTTTAATCTAAAGTGTTGCCCGTGTCTTCTCCACTTTTATAACATCGGGGGTAGGTACAGTCAGAGTAAGAGAATTTTATTTGCAAAGCCTCAGAGAAACGTGCTGCCTTTTCAAATGGGTCAGATGCCAATCCCAGAGTGTGGCTCATATTCAAGTCTCAAGAAATATAAGGCATCACAGCCCAATGGGGAAACTGGGGCTGTCATCTTCCACAACTTGAAGCTGTTCCTGCAGATCTGTCCAAGAAATGGGGTTTTCCTGGAGGAATGAGGTACCATTTAAGTATAGTAGAATCTCCCATAATTCAAAAAGGAAGGTAGTTTTAGGAATGCAGGATTGCAAAAGATGTTATATAGATAAATAAAGTGACCATAACATTTATTTTCCAAACAGAGACACTTTTAAGATGAGACAGTGGTAATGATTAGGCTCAGACCACACGCGAACCAGGTGCTTAGGCACACAGGCCATAAAGTTACCCAAAGTGCAGAGGAAACACAAAGTTAAGGGGATGTGCACAACTCCGCCCCCGTAAAATCCCTTACTGATGGGTAAACATGGGAAGCTCTTAATAAGTTGAACCCGATTTTGTGGCAAGTGCAGCCACTTTAGATGACTTTCTAGCTAGTTGGGTTACTTCATTTTCCAATGGATTTGACTATTTGTGGATAGAGACATTCAGGATTATGAGTGGGCTGTGTAATGTTCTCCACGCCATCCTTGCCTTGTTCTTTCAGCAAGCATCAGGTACAGTTTGAGCTCCAAGAAGAGTGATTATAAAAATGAGTGGCACATACCTTTCCTCAAAGTACTGGTGTGCTAATAGCTGAGATACATGAAACCAAATAATTATAATGTGATTTTTTTTTCTAAATGCCAAAGCACATATTTCCCAAGACAGTACACATGGCTAGTTAAGATTCTTGAGTGTGCTGGCATCTCTCATTATACGAGGCCATATTGCTTTGTGATGTGGACTCCAGGTGAATTGTAATTCTTCTTGGCCTTGTTTCTTTTACTGAAGTCTATTTGTTTCTCAGCTCACAACATATACTTAAGATTTATAAAATTACATGCACTTAAATATCTTCAGGGTTGTTAAGTAAGAAAAGAACTCCCTTCTTTCCTCTCTTTCTTCTGAGCTTAAATTACATGGTTCTCAGATTCTCCTCTGCCTTTTGTGCCACATGAGTAAACGTCTGCTGTGCATGAGTACTTATTAAGAAAGCATGAGCCTCTCAGTCAAATTGCAAAATCCACCACACAGGTCTGAGTGCGGAGCCTGATGAACGAACAGTCTGAAATACCCCTTCAGTTCAGTACTGCTGACGTCCCTCAGATGCCGGGCAGTATTTTTCATTAAATTTCTCTTTGGAAGAATTTAGGATTTTATTATGAGAGCTTCTGCGTGTGTTTCCGTTTTCTCTACTGCTCTCAGATGTAATCAACATCAAACAGCCTTAGTAGTGTAAGGACTGTAAGACGTATCACAGGGCTGGGAAATGGCTCCGCAAATTAAGCTAAGCATCTATAACCCCATCACTAAGGAGGTGAAACTCAAGTTCAAGGTCAGTCTGAGGATAAACATTGAGTCTCAAACTAAACAAATAAAAAAGAGTCATTAATAATAATTTTAACACAGGGAAAAAGCATGAGAATTTTAAACCATTTCACATCGGATCACAGCTCTCAGAAACCACCTGCCCTATGCTAGAGAGTCTCTAAGAACTTCTTGGGGACTAGGCACTTGGCCTCCTTGTTTCAAAAAGAGAAATTTCAAAAAGAATTGATTTAAAAAGTTTAGGTTCATCATGTTCGCACTGCCTGCCCCCTACCTGTGAAAATCTCCCTTGAAATGAAGCAAAAGCTTGTTTAAAAAGCCAACCAACAAAAAAAAAAACCATATCACACACAGTGCCTCACTATCTGGCTCTCCTTCCTTTTAGATCAAGAAAGCTTTCCAAATAGTTGTGTTTATTTGAGAATAGTAGATCGTAAAATTAATTCACAGGTCCCTGTATCCACATTCATGTGTTACTTTCTTCATTTTATATGTGGTAAGTACAATCTGCTAGACATCAATGACACCATCTGCCCTGCCTTCTGAGTTCTATGGAGATCTAAGTCCTGACTCTTCTCTCCTCTCCCATACAGTCTCTTGACCCTGACCTCTAACCACACTGGATGGGTCCAGAGCCAGCATCTACCCAGGCTGAACCAATCATAACTGCTTCCTGCCTAATAATCAGCTTCACCAAAGCCAATTAGTTTGGGATGGGTCTCGGACCAGTCCTTCAGGATTACTTGAAAAGCTGAAGACACATTTTCCTGTCTGTCAAAAAAAAAAAAAAAAAAAAGTCATAACCTGTAAAAGTCTAACTATATTTATCCTCAGTATCTGAGAATGCCATATTGTATCTGAGAATGCCACATTGTATCACCTGTTCTCCTGGAGAAAACAGTTACCAATCTTCCTATTAAAAGATAGGTTCATTTTTAATTTAATTTGTACCCCAATATTAATGAAGTTGGGTTTCACTATGTGTGATTATCCCTTGTACATTTTATATTGGTTTATGATGCATAATATTAGCTTGTGTAGTCTTTAATGCTAGGGGTCTATAATCACAAAACATTTTCATCCCTAAATTAAGCTACAAGTTACTTCACAAGACACACGCCTAAACCAATTAACAAGGGAAAGTTAAAAACAGAAACTTAAAATTTATACAAAGAAAGAGGCAACAAACAAAATTTAAAATAAAGTATTCAAATACAATTCAAAATGAAAAAATTTAAGCAAATGAAATTTTTATTTTGAATTTGAAGAATGTTGTAACCATTTACTTTTTAAAAAGTATGTAGAGAAAGAAGACAATGAGTCCTTATAGGATGTTAATGTCCATGTATATAACAGCATGGTTTTGAATGTAGAGAATAGACACTATAGCAAATAGGAATAAAGTCCTTCAGGAATTCTATGATCAACAGGCCAGTTAGAGGGTCTGAGAGAGGACCATAGGATTTTGCACACAACAAAGAAAGAAAAGTATCTATTTGTCAAACACTCACTTTGTACTTAATTTTAAAAATTAACCATGAAATATTTTCATTAGACTTTATAAAAAAATAATCCTAAATACAGAATCACATACAATAAAATGTTACAGTTAACAATAACATAAAAAGTTGAAAAAATTTATCTCTATGCTATTTAGAAATTTCAAAGCACTGCTAAATAATCATTAGTGAGCATAGAGAGCCAAATGGAAACTACAAATTTTGAGAAATGATGACAAAAATTGTTGAGTCAAAACCATTGGGTTGTAGTACAAACGCATTTTATATGCACATATTCTGATTTAAAATAATTAAGAAAAAAACCCAAGCATGCAGTGTTTCCCTCATGCTTTCAATAAGTTCCTGCAAAGTATGGTCAAATTAAGCATAGAGAAACTATTAATAAACAGACAGGAAAATAATACAGTTAAAACAAAAACTTAATTGAAAAAATTGCTTAGGATCCCAATATTTAAAAATAAAAACTAGAAAAGACAAAAATAAGTATAAATAAAAATAATAGCAGTTATGCATACATGAATCATAAAATAACTTAAAAGAATAACTTTTCAGCAATTCTCAATTATTGACTTTTGTTCCTGTTTAGTTTTATTTTGAGGCAGGATGTAGTTACAATGGTAGTTGGCTTTGATATCAACCTGTACAGATTATGATCACCTGGGTAGGGAGTCTTACCTGAACAACTATCTTGATGGCCTAGATTGATGTCAGAAGGCCACCCTGATTATGGGCCATGCCTTCTGGTAGCAGCCAAAATAAAGCAGGGTGCTTGGAACAGAAGACCATCCTGCCTTCTGCTCCATTGGCCTTCCTCCTGACCCTGAATTAATTTTTCCTGGCACTGTGGTTGTTCATTTCAATCTTTCAAGGAGGACTAGGGCCCGGCAGTTCTACAGGAACACTTCAGGATTTCACGAAGATCGTCACTACTGAGGCACCCCACCTTGTGGGCCGAGTGACTACTAATTGTCTCCTCCCAGTGACCGACAGCTAGTAGGGACTGGTCCAACTACTGGACTCTCAACTTCTCAGGAATGATTTAACAGTGGATACTCTTTTAAGCTGACTATGAGAATTCTAATTAAAACACTTACATATTCCTTAACTGGCCAAGAACTTATTATGTAGCCCAACCTGGCCTCAAATCCATGATCTTCCTGTCTCGGCCTCCCAAGTGCTGGGACTGTCCCCAGTTTTAAGTTATGAAAATTAAACTGGATGACTTGAGCAAATCAATCCTCATGAAAGGGAAAGAGGCAGCCAACAGATTCCAAAATCTATACTAAGTTCAAATACCTTCACACCAACTTTGAAAGGCACCTAGCTGAAGGAGGTTTTGTGGGTGGACTGATGTCTCCCTTCCTTCTCTGGAAATCCTCCCTGGCTACAAAAGGTGGACACTTGAGTCTCTATATCTCCCTCTGATAGGAATCTCAGGTAAGGTTGTACCCATAGACTCCTCACATCCTTCCCAGTTCCAGGTCTCCAGCAAGTCACCAGAGATGGTTCCCTACCAATTTCCATTCTTGCTCCCAACTCTTTCCCAGCTCCTCTTCTACACCCGATCGCCATTCTCAGTCTCCTCCTCTCCCCATCTCCTATCAAGATTCCTCTCTCTATCCACCTCCAATGACTATTTAGTTTCCCCTTCTGAGTTAGATTCAAGCATCCTCCCTTGGGACCTCTGTATTACCCAATTTCTTTGGGTCTGTGAATTACACCGTGGTTGTCCTGCACTTTATGGCTAATGTCCACTTGCAAGTGAGTACATGCCATACGTGTCTTTCTGGTTTTGTGTTACCTCACTCATGATGATATTCTGAAGTTCCATCTAATTTGCCTACAAAAATTCATGATGTCTTGGTATTTTAAATAGCTGAATAGTATTATATTTTTAGATGTACCATGTTGTCTTTATCTATTCTTTAGTTGAGAGACATTTAAGTTGTTTCCAGTTCCTGGATATTACAAATAAATCTGCCACCCACAAAATCTTCAACCCAAAACATGTCTTGCCCACAGGATGTGCAGGGATAAAGATGGATAAAGCAGAGACTGAGGGATCATCCAACCAATGACTGTCTCAAGTTGAGACCCATCCACTATGTGATAGTCAACCCCTAACATTATTAATGAAACTCTGCTATGCTTGTACAGAAACCTAACATAACTGTCTCCTCAGAGGTTTCATCCAGGAGTGGATGGAAACAGATGCAGAGGCCCACAGCCAAACATCAGGTGGAGCTTGGGGAGTCTTGTGGAAGAGTGGAGGATAGAAGAGAACAAGCAGGAGGGATCAAGGACTCCACAAAAATTACAGAGTCAACTAACCTGAATCCGTGGGAGTTCCCAGAGCCTGGAGCACCACACAGGGATCATGATGGAGCTGCTCCCTACACATGTGTAGTAATTGTACAGTCCTCATACAGGTCCCCTAACAAGTGGAACAGGGGCTGTCTTCATCTCTGTTCCCTCTCATAGGATCCCCTCCCCCCTCCCTGGACTTCCTGGTTGGTCCTCAGTGGGGGAGAATTTCTAGTCCTTGTAGGACTAGATATCCCAGGATGGGGTAGTACCTAAAGGGAGCTTCCCTTCTCTAAGGAGAAGAGGAGGGAGCAATGGGGGAGAGATTTGTGAGGATGGGAATGGGAGGATAGAGCTGTGATCTGGGAGGGGGAGCTGTGACTGGGATGTAAAAATGAATAAAAATGTAATAGTAATATTAATGACAATAGTAATAAATAAGATGCACCTAGTAAACTGTTATATATACTGTTCCAAGACACACAGAAGTCATATACAGAACTTTTTCAACTTGTCTGATGAGACAAGTATCATCCTAATACAAAAACTGAGTGATCATGCTAGGCAGTGGTGGTGCACGCCTTTAATCCCAGCACTCGGGAGGCAGAGGCAGGCGGATTTCTGAGTTCGAGGCCAGCCTGGTCTACAAAGTGGGTTCCAGGACAGCCAGGGTTATACAGAGAAACCCTGTCTCGAAAAACCACAAAAAAAGGGGGGGGGGGGCTGGAGAGATAGCTCAGTGGTTAAGAGCACTGACTGCTCTTCTGAAGGTCCTGAGTTCAAATCCCAGCAACCACATGGTTGCTTACAACCATCTGTAATGGGGTCTAATGCCCTCTTCTGGTGTGTCTGAAGACAGCGACAGTGTACTTACATATAATAAATAAATAAATAAATCTTTAAAAAAAAAAAAACCTGAGCAATCACAGTACAAAACAGAAAACAGTCATGATTCTATTATGAAACGCGAAAGTCTTGACTAAAACAGTATAAACTCAGTCAGCATTGTACTAAAAAGTATTATTCACCAAAACCAATGAATTTATGTAGAAACAAATACAATTTCACAGTCACTTAAACCAGTTATTAAAACAAGCAGAATGAAAGAGGGAAGTCATGTCATACTTAGAACTGAGAACTGGTCAGTTCTAGGGATATAATAGTGAATGAACCAGAGAAATTCCTGCCTGCCCAGCACTTATAACATAGCCAGACTATGGTTACTTTGTGGGTTCTTCTTTCTTCCACCTGTATTCTACTGTTTCAACACGCTAACACTATGTAGGAGAGAAAGAAGGAGGAGAGGGGAGAGAGAAAGAAATTCCAAATAAAGTCAGGGGTAGGAAAAGAGGTTACATTTTTAGACTACTTCTGCTGACATTGAGTTCCTTAGGAAAAGTATGATCTTTCCTGTCAGGATATCTAATACCTTCTTGTTGTTGTGTCTCCTTTGTGTGTGACTATAAGCCACAACCAACAGCAAACAACCAAAACCCCAAACCAACAAACCACACAACCACTCAGGCCCTATCATATATGTACCCTCTATAAGGTCTCCAGAATTCTAGATGTCAATCACAGAAACTATGTGTGAATGGCAAAATCACACCCCAGCTAGAGCACAAGGCAAATCATAGTCAGCTGCTGTGGACAGTGTGAAGTAGCCTCATGTCCCCATACTTGGGATTAAAATGAAGGTATATTCCCATAACCGTTCTATATTTTTAAAGAAAGCTCAATTTTCATTATATATAAAATCTAGAAAGGTGAGAAGAGACAGCAGAAAAGCGCAATATAGAATATGATGGGTGCTAATGGAGTGTATAGGAAAACTGAACAGCAAAGGAAGGAGGAGAAAATGAGAAGGTTTTAAAGAGGTGGCTAAGTATGAGCTTATTGGAAAGCTGATGTTTAAATAAAAGCCTTAAAGAGATTAAAGAGCTGTAGATTATAAAAATAAACAAGCACACATCAAAGTCATGTTAGGGGAAGTAGGTATTGTAGGATACCAATAGACAGTAGAAGAACATGAGTTTTTCCTGTAGACGTATAATGAACACTCTAGAAGAATTTCAGAAGAGTCATGACATCAGCTTCAAATGTGAGTTGCTGGGTTTGTGTTTGTTTATTTGAGACAGAGTCTACACAGCCTCAACTAGTCTCAAACTGCAACCTTGTTCTGTTTGTGATGTTAAGAATAGGTGACTACCACAGAGTTAGCAGAGCAGGTGGGAGGCCAACACAATAATCAACTTGGATCATCATGGTCATGGGAGAAAATATAAAGGGAGTGACATGCTCCTGTTTGTATCTTAAAGGTTAAGCCAAAGGGAAGTTTGTGTTAGTTGGAGATAAACCTTGAGAGAGAGTCTAGAGTCCAGACCCAAAATCAACAGATTTTCAATCAAAAGATATAGAAAGTTGGAGTTGCCATCTGCCAAGAGGTGAAAGCTGGAGAAGGACATCAGTGAGTTGTATGAGTCACAGGCATACATGTAGAGCACCCTTAATGTAAAAAAAGAAAAAGAAACTCTTTAATGGTGGCCAAATCAAGTCAAAAAAAAAAAAAAAAAGATAAGGGTATATATGTCTCTGTGTGTGCATACATGTATGGGATATTCCACTGCTGTGAACAGATACGGTGACCAAAGCAACGTCTATAAAGGAAAACATTTAATTAGGACTGGCTTACAGTTTCAGAGGTTCAGTCCATTATCATCAAGATAGGAAACATGGTAGCATCCAGGCACTGGAGGAGTTGAGAGTTATACATCTTGTTGGAAGGCAAAGGGGAGAAGATTGTTTTCAGGCATCTAGGAGAAGGGTCTCAAAGCCCAACCCTACAGTGACACACTTTCTCCAACAAGGGCACACCTCCTAATAGTGCCATTCCCTGAGCCAAACATATTCAAACCACCACAGACAGACTTATATATATGGGATATAAATTTTTGAAATAAATATTTACTTCACACTATTTGAAGATATTGCAGCTAATTATCCAGAAAATCAAAAATAATAGATAATGTTTCTAAGAAAGCTCAACAAATTAATGTCTTTCAGCAAAATAAATGAACTTTCAAATGTCAATGGATTTCCTATACTCTAACAGTAACCACCTGCAAATTTTAATTTTAAAAGGGACTATTTGCAATAGCAACGAAAACTATGAAGTACCCCAAAATTATCTTAAAAAAATGTAAGCAAAGCCATTAGTATTAAAACTATAGAGTAAAATATACAAAAGATTAACAGAAAAGAGAAAGAAAACTTAATATTATTGGTATATCAGTTATTATCCAAATGAACCTATAAAATCATTGACATTCCCAATAAATCATATTAGAATATGGTTGCAGACTTACTGACTTGAGTGAGATGTTCGAAACTTCACTTGGAAAGGAAAATATGCAAGACAAGTCAACACATTTTTAAAAGAAGAAAAATGAGGGGAAAAAAAGCTTGACCAGCTAAATGGGCATTTTAAACATTGTTGACTGAAACTGGACAAACATTTTAAGCAGAAAAACTTACATCTACCTAGGAATTTGACGTATGGCCCAAGTGACTTTCAGTCAGTGAGAATAAATAAACTCGGTTCTGAAGAATCCTGAGGTGGATTTGGCCTAATGTTGCAAGAGTCTGGATGTCCCCATGAAAGACACTGAGGGACCCTGCCCCCAGTTGGTTCTGATTGATAAAGATGCTGGCAGCCAATGGTTGGGCAGGGCAGAGATGGGACTTAGAATTCCCAGGCTTGGGTCTGAGAGAAGAGATCACAGGCTGAGAGAGTATGGAGGAGAGGAGACTCCATGGCTGAGAAGAGTGGAGAACAGAGACGCATAGCCTTCATGTGGGAGCCAGAAGATTGTGGCTCTGAGGGATGTCCAAATGGGTCCAGGGGAGCCAAGGTAGAATATAGAATTTAGTAAATTATAACTCAGGATTATTGGTGGGAGGTAGACTAACCTCGTGGAAGCTAGGAAGTGACCCAGCTGTTGGGCTGTTTAAGGCATATCAACATATAAAGGTTGTGTATGTGTCTTTCATTCAGGAATGCAGAACATTGAGGTGGGTACTGTGAAATCCACCACCAAGATTCATATATAAAAAAATATTGATAGAGTATTGTGCTAGGTAATTGGATATTCATGAAGGAAAACTGCCTCTGCCTTATAGTACATATAAAAACAAATTTTAGAGAAATGGAATATTTTGTTCTATTTATGGTCATTATTATTGGCATCTATTCAAATTAAATTATAGCTAATTAAAGTCAAATAAAACAGAAACTCCTGGTTTGTTTGTTTTTTTTTTTTTATTTTCATTGGTTGTGTATAATCTTCACTATCAACTTCAAGAAATTTAGAATTATCTAGGAGACATACCTCTGGTTTTGTGAGTATGTTTCTAGAGAAATTTAACTGAGGAAGGAAAAAACCATCTCAATATAGAAGAATTAGGAAGATTATTGTTAGCATTATTGGTGTTTTGTTTCATAATAGTGAAATTGAGTTGATTATAGTGGAGGAATCTGATATTAGTGCTATAAATATTGGGACTGTGAGGATAATATAAATGATTAGGTCTAACAATGTAAGGGATGGGTTATATGGAAGAATTGCTAATATTCATCCTATGTGAGCTATTGATGAGTATGAGTATTTTTCATATTTGTGTTTGATTTTATCCACCTTATGCTCCTATGAACATTGATGTGATTGTGAGGTCTAAGATGATAGTTGGGTTTAATAGTGGATAAATTTGAAATAGAATTGATAAAGGGGCTTTTATTTTTTGTCGCATAAGGAGAATTAATCCTACGTGTAGTGGAATTCCTTGGGTTACTTCAGGAAGTCAGTAATGGAATGGAGCTAGGCCAAGTTTTATTGATAGTGAAATTAGTGTTATATAAAGAAGTAAATTGTTTGTTTGTTGTTGGAATGTTCATGTTCCTGATGCTTTATATTTGAGTACTGTCTTAGTCAGGGTTTCTATTCCTGCACAAACATCATGACCAAGAAGCAAGTTGGGGAGGAAAGGGTTTATTCAGCTTACATTTCCATACTGCTTTTGATCACCAAAGGATGCAGGACTGGAACTCAAGCAGGTCAGAAAGCAGGAGCTGATGCAGAAGCCATGGAGGGATGTTCTTTACTGGCTTGCTCAGTCCACTCTCTTATAGAACCCAAGACTACCAGCCCAGAGATGGCACCACCCACAAGGGGCCCTCCCCCTTGATCACTAATTGAGAAAATGCTTTACAGCTGGATCTCATGGAGGCACTTCCCCAACTGAAACTCCTTTCTCTGTGATAACTCCATCTGTGTCAAGTTGACACAAAGCTATCCAGTACAAGTACAATGGCTAGTAAAATAATTATTGAGGCTGTTGCTTGTATAACAAAATATTTTGTTGTAGTTTCAGTTGATCATGGATTTTTTTGTTGTTGTTGTTAATAGTGGGACAATTGCTAGGAAGCTTAATTCTAGTCCTACTCATATTAATAATAGATTAGTGCTAGATATTGTAATTATAACACCTAAAAAGACAGTAAAGTAGATAATGGTAAGGGTGATATGGGTAATTAGTGTGGGAAGGATTTAAACCAACATTTTCAGAGTATGGGCCCGATAGGTTAATTAGCTGACCTTCCTGTGTTAGGATAAGGTGTATAGGTAGCACAGATAATTTTGAATTCTTAGGGGTAGGTTCAATTACTATTATCCTAGAAATAAGAGGATTTAAACCTCTATAATTTACTCTATCAAAGTAACTCTTTTTATCAGACATATTTCTATATGTATGGTGGGGTGCTTGCTAAAAAGATTGGTACGGAGATGTGTCATATGCAGAATGCTAATGTTAATGGTAAAAATATTTTCCATAGGAGATGTATAATTTGGTCATAACGGAAGTGTGGGTATGATGCTCGGATTCATAGAATTGTTGATGATAGTAATAGAGTTTATGTTATAAAGTTGATTGAGTAAAGTTCTGGAAAATTAATATTGTGTAGTGGACCTAGAAAGACAATGGATGTTAAGGCATTTATTAAAATAATATTTGTATATGCAGCTATGAAAAATAGTGTGAATGGACCGGTGGCTCATTTGACATTGAAACCTGAAACTAATTCTTAATCCTCTCCTGTTAAGTTGAATGGGGTTTGGTTTGTTTCTGCCAAGGTTGAAATAAATCATATTAAAGCTACAGGTCAGGCTGGAATAAATTAAATATGTTCCTGAGTGGCAATAAATATTTGTAGAGAAAATGATCTGCTTATTAATAGGACTGTTATAAAAGGAAAAGATGGCCAGAGTACCACCATCCTTGTCTTTCTCTTCCCGTCTGTGGACACTGTGAAGAGCAGCCTCATGCTCCCGCCTAGAGCAGCTCTTGCAGCCTAGCCTCCCTCTCCATGACGGAGTACACCCTCAAACTGTAAACCAAATAAGCTTTTTCCAAACTTAAGGTGCCTTTGTCACAGCAAGAAGATCTATAGAATATACTTGGTTACTCAAAAGACATAAATTCCTATTTCCAGAAAGTCACCATAAAATTAAAAGGACAATTGACAAATTTAAGATATTTGCAACATGGAGAAAGGAAAAGGAATGTGAGAAAAAGACCAATAGTTCAATACTTGATAGCAGTATATAGATAGGCAATACATTAAAAAGTTAAGGTATAAAAGAGATAGTCTGTTTAATCTGCTCCAAGGGGGGAAAAAGCCTAAAGCACCAGTAGATGCTTACAGCAGCACCAAAGCTTTGGGCTCTATTCCAGGAATGGATAGGGGAAGGGAAGATAGAAGGAGAAAGGGAAGGAAGGACGGATGGAGGGAGGACAAAGGGGAGGGGAGGGAGGGGGAGGGAGGGGGAGGGAGGAGGAAGGGAGGAGGAGGAAGGGATGGGATAAGGGAGGGAGAGAAGGGAGAAGGAAGGGAAGAGGGAGGACACATCAAAATTTGGGGGAAAAAAGCTGGGATGATGTCATCCAGAGGACTTATAATTTGAAAGTGCTTCCCTTTATCTCTATGGAACCATGCTCTGCCTCTGGGAGTCTCTGAGTAAAAAGATGTCCTTTCATCCCAAACAAATCTTTGCCATTTATTTTTCACTAAGACTGAAGTCTCTCATTAACTTATCCAGCCAGCCTGTTTTACAACAGCAAATGGAAATTCAGATTTCTTGCATTTGATCTTCTACCCTCAAGGAGCAAAAATCAGTCTTCTCCTAGGTCCTGCCCATTCACAAACATGTTTCTGCACAACTTTATCTTTATCCATCAAAGAGCAGGTTCCTACTTTCCAAACTTTCAGTTTGTTTTCAAATCTTCTCCCAACACTATCTCTGTAGTCTTTGAAGTCCACAGGATTTTCCTCAGAATTAAACTGGAAAAATCCTTAAAAACATATAGTGTAACACTGTTTAAGAAGTTCATTTGGTAAAATTGAAATATACTATCATTAAACATTTCATCATGGAAATGCAGAAACCCATGCTGGTACATCAATATGTCATTACTTAATATTTGGGGTATAATTTAATATAGCCATGTATCTAGTGCAATGCAGTTTAATTCACTCTGCTTCCTCTTAGAATTCTTTAAAAATCAAAAAGTCATTTCACATATGGAAGTCACTAAATTGTTCATTTTTAAATGGTGAGGTTTTAATGCCTTCTGCAATAGTCTGTTAATTTTGAAAAAAAAATGATTATTTCATTATCAGCTTCATCTTTGGAAATTAGGTTAAAATACTGGGCCATCAACCCTCCCTACTAAACAGCTTTAGAGCAGTAGATGGACCCTTAACAACTGGCTCTCTGTCATATGTGCTGCTTGCGACTTTCAGATATCACAGCCTGTTCGTTTTGTGTAAAAACTTCCTACAAACTCCATATTTTGGACACACGTTTATAAAAAAAGAAAATCAAGTATTATTCTTCATTGCTGTTAGCAAATACTGCCCTAATCCACTGTTCAGGTTAAAAATCTGATAATAATGCTGCCTTTACTTCCAGAGAAACCCTGTAGGCAAACATGTCATGAGTGACCCAGTTTGACTGAGAGCAGATCCACGCCACTGGTCACAAAGGTAAACACTTGAGACATTTAACCCAGCTCAGCAGTCCTAAATGGAAGGGGGGTGGTCATCTGGATTTTGAATCACCTAATTGGCATGTCAGAAAATACGCGTTTTATTGACAGGAGGTGATTGTGGGGGAGAGTAATTTTTCATGTAAATAGCAGACACCTGCCTCCTCCTCTCCGTATTCACACTACTGTGTGTGGTGGGAGGGGCGAGAATCGGAGTGATTCTCTGCTGCGGCTTTGTATCCTGTAACACACATGAGTTTATTTCAGCAGCCCTCCAGCAAACCCGGATTGTCTGATTTCCAAATGTTCATGAGAGATCTTTAACGCTCTTTCTGTGTATCACATCAGTAGCTGCATGGAGAAGTAGCCCCTTGTCTATCTCTTCCTCACTGAGCACTTTGCACTAATTAGTAACAAAAAAGATATTGTATGCACTCATTACTACCATCATAAACACATGCATACACACACACAAACACACTCGCACATATACACATTCACACATACTCACACATACACACATATAAACACACACACTCACACACATACACATTCACCCACACTCTCACACATACACACATACAACACACATATTCTCACACATATACACATATAAACACACACACTCACACACATACACGTTCATCCACACTCTCACACATACAAACACACACACAGAGAGAGAGAGAGAGAGAGAGAGAGAGAGAGAGAGAGAATGAGAGAGAGAGAGAGAGAG
>NC_034611.1:19204353-19206045 GCF_900095145.1 Mus pahari | reverse complement strand
AGAGAGAGAGAGAGAGAGAGAGAGAGAGAGAGAGAGAGAGAGAGATTGGCTACCATAGGAGGATAAAATTGACTCCTGGAAATTATGTGTCTTCCCTTTGTTGCTCCTCCGAACTCTGCTCTACCCCACCAACATTTGAAACAACTGCATAGACAGAGTAGTTACTCCATAAATATTCATTAATTTTACTATGCTAATTCTATTTTTATTTGACCATGAGTTGGTTCCAGAAAAATATGCCCAGGCACGCCCATGGAACAAGGGATACGGATACGTTTTAAGTGGAAAGCGTTTTGTTCCAACTCTAGCGTCTGTATAGGTGTCTCTAAAAGTTAATGTATCTAAACTGAATACGTTCATGTGATCACATGCCCAAAGCAGTTCAAGAAGTACGGTTCATTCTCTACTGTATATTGACGGAGGCTCCACGTTTAACACCCTCCCTAGAAAGATAATGTCTTTAATATATTTTCTCCTGTTTTTCTGTGCAGAATACTTGTGGAATTCTTACAAGTAAGTCAAAGCTTAAACTTCAGACTGACATATGACCTAGAAAGGACAGAAGGGCATCTGTAAACCTCAAACCAATAAATAGCAAAGATATAATATAAGCAGAAGTCAGAAATAAGTATTTTCATCCATGGGCAGAACTACCTGTAATCTCAAAGTACTAAGATGTCAGTACTATGTTAATGTTTGTGACAAACCATATTTCCCACATTTCTTTTATAGTTTACTCATATTGACATATTAAAATGCCTCAGTGAGCAAAAGTGTTTGCTGTGTAGTTCTGGAGACCTGAGTTCAATCCCTGGAACCTGTGGAAAGGCAGAAAGAAAGAACTGACGCTACAAAGTAGACCTCCTCTCATACACTACAGCACACAAACTTACCAAAAATACCACATAATGCATACATTCATACATACACAATACATACACACCAAGAATAAATAATTCTCAAAAAAGAAAGAATATTAGCATCTGAATTCATCTAACCCAACCCATATCCCCAACCCTAAATGAAATTGCTTAGCAGTCTGTGCCACTGGGTATCTGCGTAATTGTGTCTGTGGGCATATATGTAATGAGAATATATGTATGTATGTATGTATGTATGTATGTATTCCCTGAAAGTCCAGGTCTATCCAGAATTGGAAAATTATGATCCCTAAAGCCATTTCACATCCTCCGGCCCCGCCTTCCTTTGAAAAAAAAGAAAAAAGAAAAAAATATTCAAGGGCTAGAGCTAAGAGTTAAATAGTTAAAAGCATTTGCTGCTCTTGCAGAAGACCAGAGTTCAGCTTCCAGCACCCATGTTGTCTTATCAGTCTATAAATCCAGTTCTGGGGGATGTAGCAACCTACTGTGGCCTCTGCAGGTACCAGGCATGCATGCAGTGCCCTCACATACATGCAAGCAATATGCTCATACACATAAAATAAAAACAATACTATTTTTAATGCAGAATTTTTGTGTCTCAATCAATTTTCTTTAACAAATAAATTGATTTTCAGACCATCAAGGGAAATAAAATGACCAAAACACAGTTGAGATATAAAATTCATTAGGGAAGTAAAGTGAGGTTGAGGATGTGGCTCAGTCGTATAGTGCTTGCTTCATTTCAAAACCAAGGGTTCAATCCCCAAGAAAACAAGGAAGGAAAGAAAGAGGGAAGGAAAGGGAGGGGAAG
>NC_034611.1:19190217-19203298 GCF_900095145.1 Mus pahari | reverse complement strand
TCTCTCTCTCTCTCTCTCTCTCTCTTTATTAGATATTTTCTTTATTTACATTTCAAATGTTATTCCCTTTCCTAGTTTCCCCTCCAAAATCCCCTATCTCCTCCCTGCTCTCCCCCTGCTCACCAACCTATCCATTCCTGCTTCCTGGCCCTGGCATTCCCCTATACTGAGGCATAGAGCCTTCACAGAACCAAGGGCCTCTCCTCCCATTGATGACCGACTAGGTCATCCTCTGCTACATATGCAGCTGGAGCCATGAGTCCCTCTATGTGTACTCTTTGGTTGGTGGTTTAGTCCCTGGGGGCTCTGGGTTTACTGGTTAGGTCATATTGTTGTTCCTCCTATGTGGCTGCAAACCCCTTGAGCTCCTTAAGTACTTTCTCTAGCTTCTTAATTTGGGACCCTGTGCTCAGTCCAATAGGCTGTGAGCATCCACCTCTGAATTTGTCAGGCACTGGGGGAGCCTCTCCGGAGACAGCTATAACAGGCTTGGATTTCCCTCTTCTTGACATTTTGAATCTAGAACTGCAGCTTTTCTTACATTGGGATTGACTTGTGTGTGGCAGAATGCGTACCCCAGTGGCCAGCTCCCTTCAATCAGCCTCACAGTATCCCAGATACAGCCACTAAATGACTGCAGTGTCCCACCTGCCACCAGTCTCTGCATCCAAACATTTCCCAACAAATTGCCAAACAGCTCTGTGTGATAAAATGTGCCTCAGATAAAGTCAGTATTTTAGGTGTCACTTTAATTATCTCTCCCTCAGTATACCACTCTTCGTGCCTCTAAATATGCCCAAGTGCATCCAAAATACTTTATTCGGGACCATAACAAAAGGCCATAACAAAATGCAGAGGAGAATAGACATAATATGGTCCACAAGTATGTTGGCCAGGTTTTTGTCATGGTGACAAAAATACCTGAGAAGCCATCTTAAGTGAGGAAAGATTTATTTTGGCTCATGATCACTTGGCTTCATTCCTTCTGGCTCTGGGAGTGGTGAGACAGAACATCATGGCAGACAATGCATGGTGGAACAAAATGGCTCACCTTTTAGTGGAAGAGAGAGATAAATGCCAGAAGCTGGAAGCAAAATAACTCTTCAAGACCGTGCCACCAGTGACTTCTTTCCTTCCTTCCTTCCTTCCTTCCTTCCTTCCTTCCTTCCTTGCTTCCTCCCTCCCTCCCTCCTTCCTTTCCTCCCTTCCTTCCTTTCTTCCTTCCATTTCCTCATCAGCACCATCTTCTATAGTGTGTCTGCCATCTCCCATCATCTATTAAATTATGAACACATGGTGGATTAATTCATTGATCAGGTCAGAGTCCTCATGCCCCATCCCTTCTCCTAAAGCCCTAACTCTGAACATTGCGTTAGGGACTAAGCCTTTAAGGGACATTTTGTATCCAAATCATAACAAGGTACAGCTGACAGAAGCTCAGGGAGAACAAGTGGTATTTTGAAAATCCTTTCCAACCCTTGGTTTGCCTCTTTAAACCTTCACTAGAGCAGTGTTCACATGTGTATGCAATAACTAAAGAATCAACCAGGGCTTCATCGTCATCGACCTAATCACCAACCAGATCTTCTTCAAATATCCATTGGAAGATATGTCTTCCTCCAGGTAATAAAACAGGGATGATGTCCCCAGGATAAGAATATTGTAATAAGATTAAGTATCCTTGGCTTCCATTTAACAATAGAAACATGGCTAATAGCTTCAAGATATTTGTTTCCTTCTATAGTCCTATCTGTTTTAACCTAATCAGTTATCTTTAAGAGTCATACATATTGTACTTCAAAACATGCCCATGTTCTGATACATCTTATAAGTCTATGATAATTACTGTGGAGAACACTAATGGGCAGGAGATGAAGGGGATCCAGTTTGGGATGCTCAGTTGGCCATTGCCTTTATAACACATCTGCACTGGCAGCTGTGATGGGCATGTTTGATGATCAGAGATGGGCATTTCTGCTGTTCATTTGTTTTTCATCACAGTGACATGCAATTTCCTGCATTCTCTGCCCCTGGGGTTTTTCCTGCAAAAAGAAAACATCACTTTTGACTTTAAGTGAATCTGACCTAAATTAATCTCATAAGTTCTCAGTGTTCTCCAAGACCAAGGGAGAAAAAGTAATGGAACAAAGTCTAAAACAAAGTAGAACCAACAAATGCTTTGCTCCCTGGGGAGCCTCTGGAAGAATGCTGCCACTTGCCTGGATGTAGAACTCTAAGCAGAAGCCAAAGAGCTTCCTCCATGCAGAACCAGTCCTAACAGGTGTTAACAAATGAAATCACTGCAGAATTTAGGGCTCACACTAAACTTTCAAATAATAGTTGGCCTCAAAAAGGCTTGCATTCCGAGTGTTTTTTATTTTTTAATTAAAGAAGAATAGATTTATGAGCTAAGGCTATGACTCACTGGTAGATCACCTGCCTACTGTTTACAATATTCTAAGCTTGACCCCCAAGTATCACACACACACACACACACACACACACACACACACACAAAGTTTATTGATGTTGTTTTCAATGAGGTACATCTATTTCATAAAATCAGCTTGAACAGCACCCATGACATGAGTCCCTTAGCCATTGATTTGCTATTTGGTATCAAGCAAGTCTTCAACTTCTTCTGATCTCAATGCTCATGTCTGTAAAAATTTCCAGATAACTTGCTTTTGTCAAAGACTTTATGTATTCTTTGTTTTGGTTTTTTTTTTTTTTTTTTTTTTTTTTTAGACAAGGTTTCTCTGTATAGCCCTGGCTGTCCTGGAACTCACTCTATAAACCAGGCTAGACTCGAACTCGGAAATCTGCCTGCCTCTGCCTCCCAAGTGCTGGGATTAAAGGTGTGTGCCACCACTGCTCGGCTATGTATTCTTTTTTAAATTCGAACTTCTATGAGAACATTGTCATGCAAATTCCTTCCCTAAATTGCCCCTGATATGAACGATCTTGTCTTCCATTAGAGATTCTATCCATTGTTCTGATAGTTGTCCACTCTGCCTGACTTAACTTTTGATTTTTCTTGCTCCTATTTCCACTTTGTCCACTTGGCTTGTACCTACTCATTTGTTAGGTCTTTGTTCGACCATTACATAATACCATCTGTCTAAGTGAAATAGGGTTTCCATTGTGAGCTTCCTGCTGTCCTGTTTGCACACATCTATCATGGTTCTTAGTGGTACTTATTACAAGAATGATTTAATTTCTAAAACCATATGTCTATTACCTTTATAAATGCATTGCATGACCCAGTTGTTAGTAGTTGAAAATATATGTATTTGGTGGTGAATCTTGTAGAATGTATCTGTGAATGTAGTATCTAGCCTAGCACATACAGGAACTATAAAAAAAAAATTAAGAAAAATGATGGTAGCTGTTAATATCCTAAACTGAGAGAAATAACTAGAGAAAATTTGGAAAGTAAGTTATTGCTGAATTTTAGAATAAAATTTTAAGTTAATATAAGTTGTGTTGCCAAAGGTAAAGTCCTTACAAAGGCCTTAAAAAGTTTCCACAGTTCAGTTCAGTCCTTACTGTATAATCAAAGAGCCACAACTCAGTCTAAAGACATTCACATTTAGTGTTTACTCAGTTCAGATCCCCACTCCTCTCTAAACCATGTACCTTGATCTTCATCTCCTTTTAAGTATGTTCTTGTTTTGTTTCTGTTACAGTGACAAACATAATGATCAGAAGCTACTTGGGAAGGAAAGGTTGTATTTCATCCTACACTTCCAAGTGTCAGTCCATCATAAAGGAAAGACAAACAGGAACCTGAAGAGAGAGACCTAAATGAGACCACAAAGAAATGCTCT
Source organism: Mus pahari (assembly GCF_900095145.1). NCBI lineage: Eukaryota > Metazoa > Chordata > Mammalia > Rodentia > Muridae > Mus > Mus pahari. The sequence continues at coordinate 19,199,468 of NC_034611.1, read as the reverse complement.
TGTTTGTTCTCTGATGCTTGCTCGTTTGCTCTCTTATGTAACTCGGGACCACTTGCTAGGGGTGACACCACCCACAGTGGGCTGGGCCATCCCACATTAGTTATTCATCAAAAAAGGGCTCACAATCTTGCCTACAGACTGATCTTATAGAGATAGTTCTTCAGGTAAGGCTCCTTCCTCCAAGATAACTCTAATTTGGTCAAGTTGACAAAAACTCATCAGCACAGTCTTCGATGGACACCCTGCTTAAAGTTGTAATAGCCACACACTTCACACCCTATTCCCATTCTCTGTTTTATTTTTCTCTAGACTTAATCACCACCCACCATAGTATGTATTTTTTGTCTTGCTTCTCTCTTACCTCCAGTGAAATAAAGCTCTAAAATCATTATGCTTTGTGTAGAACCTATTTTCCTGTGTCTAGAGTATCTTGAAATATAGCATTTGATCAATTGATTGATAGCTATGCAAATTCAAGTCAATAAACATTTATCAATTTAAGCATAAGCATTTGATCAATTGATTGATAGCTACGCAAATCCAAGTCAATATGTATGACCCTTCCCCAAATTATCTATATATCTTCAAATGGATTATGGAGGAATGTTAGCCAAAACTAAAGATGTCTTTTCAAAGCTTTATAGAAATCCACTAGTTTGTAAGGGACTTTAAAAAATACAGTTTCTTTTACTTTAATAACTTATTTTTCACATCAATGGAAGGTTTTTATTGTGTCCATAATGGATGAAACAACATATATATGTCATTACATTCTTGTCTATTGTATGAGATGTAGGTGAGAAAAACTACAATGTTTTTGACAGTTCTGTAAAATACAAAGATGTTTTCTGTTTCAGACTGTTTTCTAAATACAACACAAAGACGTTTTCTGTTTCAGATTGTTTTCTGAGTACAACAGTTTGTTTCTGTGTAAAAACAGAAGGGTCTAAAATTAGTGAAATTAAGTATATCCAAATGGCTTCTTATTTCTACCTTTCTCCATTTCATATGAAAAAAATGATCTTTTAGATTAGAACTCGATGAAGCCTGGCAAAGGTAAGATAACAGCTCACAGAACAGAATGAGCAATTATTTTCCTGATATACTTGCTCACCTTTAGATGCCTTTGCATGTTTCTCCAAACCATACCCTGCCAGCACACATTCTGTGAGTCCCCTTCATTAAATAAATGCAGTGAGAGAAAACTTGCATTACTTGCTTTTGGAGAGACTGGCCAGGATCATGTGTTTTCCACATATATTTTCTTTAAAATGTGTTCAAAGAAGTCTATTGGTGAGATTTGGGATATTTTAAATTAATTATCAACTAAAAGGCTTTCTGCAAGATGTTTCTCTATAAAACTATAACATTTTACCCAATAAATGTTGGGAAATGAGTTGCAATTTTCTAGCCTGTTTCATGTTGGTGTTTTCTATAGACAAAAAGAGGTGGTTGGAGGACTGTCAATGTATCCCTAAATTTGCTAATGGTTGAACAACTTCCTTTAAAAAACAAAACAAACCGGAAACAAACAAACAAAACCAAAACTAAATCACATTGGAACTGAGTGCTGGTTTAAGAGAGCCTGTAAATGTTTTTATGAGTAAAAACATTCTTCCTCTTGTTCCCAAGTTTAAAATCTGCATACCATTTTCTAGTCTGAAAACCTCAACAGAATGATATAATTGAAAAGTACTCTAATGGAAAGTTGCTACTGGTGAAGACTCACCATTCCTGGGACATAAAACCAAGACATTGAGAGATAGCACTTATCAAAGTCATTGATCACAGAGGAACACTGAAAAGTATTTCCACAGACAGGCAAAATCCCCTGAGTAGCCCGTGGTATTTTGTTGAGTCTGAATATAATAATATGAAATCATAAAAATGAAAGCTAGAAGAGAAAGAGAGTTATTGCCCTTAATTGAAAATTCTACTGAGGTTAAAAATCATATCTATTACAAAGCTTTTCTTCTTTGTGCATCACACATTTTTATTTATTTTTAATTAATTATTTTATTTATTTATATTTCAAATGTTGTCCTCCTTCCCAAGTGTCCCCTCCACAAAACCCCCACCCATCCCCCCTTCCCTTTGCCTCTAAGAGGGAGCTTCCCCACCCACCCACCAACTCCTGCTTCACCCCTTTCGCATCCCCCTTCTCTGGAGCATCAAGATTGCCCAGGACCACATAAGGCAGTCCTCTGCTACACATGTAGTGAAAGCCATGGACCCATTCAGGTGTACTCTTTGCTTGGTGGTTCAGTCCCTGGTAGCTCTGAGAAGTCAGATTTGTTGATACTGTTGACCTTTCTATGGGGTTCTAATCCCCTTCAGCAACTTCAATCCTTCCCCTAACTTTTCCGTTGGGGTTCCCAGGCTCAATCCAATGGTTGACTGTCTTTGACAGGTGCTGGCAGAGCCTCTCAGAAGACAGCTATACCAGGCTCCTGTCTGCAACTAATCATTAGCACCAGCCATAGTGTTGGGGTTTGTTATCTACAGATGGAGTGGATCCCGAGGTGCGGTGGTATCTGAATGGCCTTTCCATCAGTCTCTGCCCCATTTTTTTGTCCCTGCATTTCCTTTAGACAGAACAATTCTGGGTTAAAGATTTTGAAATGGGTGAGTGGCCCCATCCCTCTACTGGGGGGAATGTCTATCTACTGGAGGTGGTCTCTTCAGGTCCTATCTCCATAATGTTAGGTATTTTGGCTAATGTCCTGCCCACTGGGCCCTGGGAGCCTCTTGGATCCCTGGTGTCTGGGAATATCTAGTGGTTCTAACCCACCCCAGTTCCACACTCCCCTCTGTTACATATTTCCATTCATTCACCAGCCCCTATGTCAGGTAGCAGGATAGATCCAGACCAAAAGTGAAAATGAATGAACAAAGACAGAAGCCAGAAAAGATGGTTGGCAGCACACTTATTACAGTACAATCACTCAGACACAAAGAACAAAAATGGCTGCTGCATGCTCGCCTCACTCTCGCCACAGCACGCTCACTCAAAGACAAAGAAAAATGAAAAGATACCCATGCAAGCTCGCCACATGCTCGCTGCATACTTACCTCATACTCACTCTCGCACCAAACCTAGACCGTGAGATTACCGGGATGCACAGACAGAAAAGACAACGAAGATAGGTATGAGGTCCATGCACTCACCTTCGCAGGACCCACAACATCAAACACTAAGGGGCCAACTCACTGAAGAAGCAATCGAATGGGGCACAACAGCAGCACTGAGAGGAGAAGAACAGCAGATCAGGTCGAACCAGCAACAGACACTAAAAACGAGCCCCCAGAACAGGAGGCTCGCAGGTAGCCACAAAACAGAATGAGGAAGTAGTCCATTGACCACATTCGGTGCCAGATATTTTCTGTACCCTGGACAGTTCACTGCCCAACCCTACCTGCCCTTGTGGGGGGGTGGGGGGGCTCCGGATTAGTTGGCCCAGAGTCAAAGACACAGACTCCCTGAGCAGGTAAGAAAAGCTGCAGCAAGCTCATCTGAGCACTGCCACAAGCTCCTTTAATACCTTCCACCCATGCCCCATTGGTCCCAAGAAAGTGTCTATTCTAAACAGCAGTTCCTGACTGGCTAGCTATGTGCACTAGCAATCCTTGGTCTCTCCGGCAGTCTTCAATTAGGTCCTCCTGCAGGAGATGCTTCTTCAGCTTGTATGGGCCCCCAGCATTTACATAGAGGCAGCCCTGCCATTGTTGCTACAACAGGAGAACACAAGTAAACAAGTAGAAACCCTTAAAGAGGAAACATATAAATCCCTTAAAGAATTACAGAAGAACACTATCAAACAGGTGAAGGAATTGAACAAAACCATCCAGGATCTAAAAATTGAAATAGAAACATTAGTGAAAACACAAAGGGAGAAAGCCCTGGAGATGGAAAAACCTAAGAAATAGAGCAGAAGTCACAGAGGCAAGCATCACCAACAGAATACAAGAGATAAACGAGAGAACCTCAGGTATAGGGGATGGGCACAACAGTCAAGGAAAATACAAAAAGCAAAAGTTTCCTAACTCAAAACATTCAAGAAATCCAGGGCAGAAAGAAAAGACTGAACCTAAGAATAATCGGTATTGGAGAGAGTGACAATTCCCAAAGAGCCAGGAAACTTCTTCAAGAAAATTAGAGAAGAAAATTCCCCTAACTTAAAGAAAGAGATACCCATAAATGTACAAAAAGCCTACAGAACACCAAACACATGGGACCAGAAACGAAATTCCTCCTGTCACATAATAATTAAAACAACAAGTGCACAGAACAAAGAAAGAATATTGAAAGTGGTAAGGGAGAAAGGTCAAGTAACATATAAAGGCAGACCTGTCAGAATTATACCAGACTTCTCAACAGAGACTCTAAAAGCCAGAAAACCTTAGACAGATGTCATAGAGACCCTAAAAGAGTAAAAATGCCAGCCCAGGCTACTATACCGAGCAAAACTAGCACTTAGTGTAGATGGAGAAACCAAAGTATTCCAAGACAAAACCAAATTTAAATAATACATTTCCATTAATCTAGCCCTACAGAGGATAATAGAAGGAAAATTCCAACACAAGGAAGACAACGCCCCCCCAAAAGAAATTCATAATTTCACAAAAAAACCCCAAAAAGAGAAACACACAAACATAATTCCACCTCTAACAACAAAAATAACAGGAAGCAACAATCATTGGTCCCTAATATCTCTCAACATGAATGGATTCAATTCCCCAACAAAAAGACATAGACTAACAGACTAGATACATAAATAGGACCCAGCATTTTTATGCATTCAGGAAATATACTTCAGTGGTGAAAACAGACACTATCTCAAAGTAAAAGGCTGGAAAAATTTTTCCAAGCAAATGGTCCCAAGAAACAAGCTGGAGTAGCCATTCTAATATCCAATAAAATTGACTTTCAACCAAAAGTTATCAAAAAAGATGGGGAAGGACACTACATACTTATCGAAGGAAAAATCTACCAAGATGAACTCTCAATTCTGAACATCTATGCCCAAAATGCAAGGGCACCCACATTTGTAAAAGAAACATTACTAAAGCTCAAAGCACACTTGAACCTCACATAATAGATTTCAACACCTCACTCTTACCAAAGGACAGACCATGGAAACAGAAACTAAAGAGAGGCACAGTGAAACTAAAAGGAGTTATGGACCAAATGGATTTAACTGATATCTACAGAATATTTCACCCTAAAAGAAGAGAAAATACCTTCTTCTCAGCACCTCATGGTACCTTCTCAAAAATTGACCATATAATCGGACACAAACCAAACCTCAACAGGTACAAGAACATTGAATTGATCCAATGTACGCTACCAGACCACCATGGAATAAGGCTGGTCTTCAATAACAACAAAAATAACAGAAATCCTGCCCACATACTCATGGAAGATGAACAACTTTCTACTCAACGGTAACTGGGTCAGGGAAGAAAGAAATTAAAGACTTTTTAGAATTTAATGAAAATGAAGGCGCAACATATTAAAACACAATGAAAGCAGTGTTAAAAGGAAAATTCATATCCCTGAGTGCCTCCATAAAGAAATTGGAGAGATCATACACTCCAAGCTTAACAGCACATCTAAAAGCACTAGAAAAGAAAGAAGCAAATACACCCGAGGAGTAGGAAGTAATCAAACTCAGGGCTGAAATCAACCAAGTAGAAACAAAGAGAACTATACAAAGAATTAACAAAAGTAGGAGCTGGTTCTTTGAGAAAATCAGCAAGATTGACAAACACTTAGCCAAACTAACTAGAGGGCACAGAGACAGTATCCAAATAAACAAAATCAGAAATAAAAGGGGAGACATAACAACAGAAACTGAGAAAATTTAAAAAAAAAAAAAAGACACTACTACAAAAGTCTATATTTAACAAAACTGGAAAATCTAGATGAAATGGATAATTTTCTAGCCAGGTACCAGGTACGAAAGGTAAATCAGGAATAGATAAACCATTTAAACAGTCCCATAACCCCCAAGAAAATGGAAGCAGTAATTAGAAGTCTCCCAACCAAAAAAAAAAAAAAAAAAAAAAACCCAGTGCCAGACAGTTTTAGTGGAGAATTCTATGAGACCTTCAAAGAAAACATGATACCAATACTTCTCAAACTATTCCATAAAATTAAAACAGAAGGAACACTATCCAGTTCTTTCTATGATGCCACAGTTAAACTGAAACCTAAACCAGAAAAAGGCCAAAGAAAGAAAAGGAATTTTAGACCAATTTGCCTTATGAATATTGATGTAAAAGTACTCAATAAAATTCTTGCAAACAGCATTCAAGAACACATCAAAAAGATCATCCACCATGATCAAGCAGACTTCATCTCAGGGATGCAGAGATGGTTCAATATATAGAAATCTATCAATGTAATCTACTATATAAACAATCTCAAAAAAAAAAAAATACCCTACATGATCATTTCATTAGATGCTGAGAAAGCATTTAACAAAATTCAACATCCCTTCATGTTAAAAGTCTTGACGAGATCAGAAATTCAAGATTCATACCCAAATATAGTAAAAGCAATATACAGCAAACCAATAACCAACATAAAACCTAAACGGAGAGAAACTTGAAGCGATCCCACTAAAATCAGGGACTAGACAAAGCTGCCCATTCTCCCCCTACCTATTCAATATAGTACTCAAAATTCTAGCCAGAGCAATTAGAACAACAAAAGGAGATCAAATGCAAATTGGGAAGGAGGAAGCCAAGATATCACTATTTGCAGATGATATGATAGTATACATAAGCGAACCCAAAAATTCTACCAAAGAGCTCCTACAGCTGATAAACAACTTCTGCAAAATGGCTGGATATAAAATAAACTAATGAACCAGTAGCCTTCCTTTACTCAAAGGATAAATGGGCTACAACACCCTTCACAATAGTCACAAATAACACAAAATATCTTGGTGTGACTCTAACCAAGTAAGTGAAAGATCTGTGTGCCAGTAACTTCAAATACCTGAAGAAAGAAAGTGAAGAAGACCTCAGAAGATGGAATGATCTCCCTTGCTCATGGATCGGTAGGATTAACATAGTAAAAATGGCCATTTGACCGAAAGCAGTATACAGGTTCAATGCAATCCTCATCAAAATTTCAACTCAATTCTTTATAGAGTTAGAGCAATTCTCAAATTCATTTGGAATAACAAAAACAAAAAATAAAAACAAAAAACAAAAACAACAACAATGACAAAAAACAGAATAGCAAAAAATATTCTCAAAAATAAAAGAACTTCTGGGGAAATTGCCATCCCTGAACTCAAGCTATACTATAGAGCAGGGTATTGGTACAGAGACAGGCAGGTAGAAAGGTGGAATAGAATTGAAGACTCAGAAATGAATCCACACACCTATGGCCACTTGATTTTTGACAAAAAAGCTAAACTGATCCAATGATAAAAAGACAGAATTTTCAACAAATGGTGCTGGTTCAAATGTTGTTCAGCTTGTAGAAGAATGCAAATCCATCCATTCTTATCTCCTTGTACAAATCTCAAATCCAAGTGGATTAAGGACCTCCACAAAAAACTAGATACATTGAATCTAATAGAAGAGAAAGTGGGGAAGAGCCTCAAATACTTGGGCACAAGGGAAAACTTCCTGAATAGAACACCAGTGGCTTATGCTTTAAGATCAACAGTCAACAAATGGAAGACACTGTCAATAGGACAAAACTACAACCCACAGATTGAGAAGAGCTCTTTACTAACTCTACATCTAATAGATATATACCGACATATACAAAGAACTCAAGATGTTAGACTACAAAGAACCAAATAACCCTATTAAAAAGTGGAGTATAGAGCTAAACAGAGAATTCTCAACTGAGGAATCTCAAATGGCTGAGAAGCTCTTAAAGAAATATTTAACATCATTAGTCATCAGAGAAATGCAAATCAAAACAACCCTGAGATTCCACCTCACATCAGTCAGAATGGCTAAGATCAAAAATGCAGGTGACAGCAGATGTTGGTGAGGGTGTGAAGGAAGAGGAACACTCCTCCATTGCTGGTGAGACTACAAGCTGGTAAAAAACAATTTGGAAATCAATCTGGCAGTTCCTGAGAAAACTGGAAATAGTTCTACCTGAAGACCCAGCAATACCATTACTGGGCCTGTACCCCCCAAAAGTTCCAACATATAACAAGGACACATGCTCCACTATGTTCATATAGCATATTTATAATAGCATAGCAGCCATATTTATAATAGCCAGAAGCTGGAAACAACCCAGATGTTTCTCAACAGAAGAATGGATACAGAAAATGCGGTACATTTACACAGTGGAGTACTACTCCACGATTAAAAACAATGACTTCATGAAATTTGCAGGCAAATGGATGGAACTTGAAAATATCCCAAGTGAGGTAACCCAGACACAAAAGAACACACATGGTATGTACTCACTGATAAGCTGATATTAGCCCAAAAGCTTATAATGGCCATGATTCAACCCACAGGTTATAGGGAGGTTAGGAGGAAGGAAGACCAGGGTTCTGTCCTGCCTTGAAAGAGAAGAGGATCATCAAGGGATGTGTAAGGAGTAGGGACCTGGGAGGGAGAGACAAGGGGGAGGAACTAGGGGGGTAGTATCAGGTACTAGAGGGGATGTGAGAAAGGTAACCAGCCAGAGCCATCAAGACAGGAACCAAAGAAAAGTCTAGGACAGGATGCATCTGGTTTCTAGCTGCACCCCAGGGCTGACCCTGTGCTACAGCTCTCCATACCCAAATTCCTCCCAGAGAGTACTGGTCTTCCAGGAGCACTGACACACAGGCTTGCAATAAGGACAAGCCACAGTCAGAGACAGCAAGACCAGCTAACACCAGAGATAACCAGATGGTGAGCGGCAAGGGCAAGAACATAAACAACTGAAACCAAGGCTACTTGGCATCCTCAGAACCCAGTACTCCCACCACAGCAAGCCCTGCAGGCCTCAGCGCATCGGAAAAGCAAGACTCTAATTTAAAGACACATCTCATGAGGATGATAGAGGACTTTAAGAAGGACATAAATAGCTGGAGAGGAGGGACCCGCATCTGGACCCGATCGACCTGCGCCTTTCCTGCCCAGGAGGGGTGCTCGCCTGGCGGCTGTCCGCAGGCTGATCCAGCACCCAACACCTTGCCTCCCCGACCGAGGAGGGGTGTCCGCCTGGCATCCAGCGCCTTTCCTCACCCGAGGAGGGGAGTGCGCCCGAGAGC
>NC_034611.1:19182089-19190206 GCF_900095145.1 Mus pahari | reverse complement strand
ATCTCAGGGGCAGAAGATACCATAGAAAACATTGACACAACAGTCAAAGAAAATGCAAAATGCATAAAGCTCCTAACCCATAACATCCAGGAAATACAGGACACAATAAGAAGACCAAGCCTAGTAGGTATAGAAGAGAGTGAAGATTTCCAACTTAAAGGGTCAGTAAATATCTTTAATGAAATTATAGAAGAAAACTTTCCTAACCTAAAGAAAGAGATGCCCATAAAAATACAAGAGGCTTACAGAACTCCAAATAGATTGGACCAGAAAAGAAATTCCTCCTAGCACATAATAGTGAAAACAACAAATGCACAAAACAAAGAAAGAATATTTAAAAGCAGTTAGGGATAAAGGTCAAGTAACCTAATAAAGGCAGACCTATCAGAATTACACCAGACTAGAAGATCCTTGGCAGATGTTATACAGACCCTAAGAGAACATAAATGCCAGCCCAGACTACTACTCTACCCAGCAAAACACTCAATTACCGTAAATGGAGAAACCAAGATATTCCATGACAAAACAAATTTACACAATATCTTTCCATAAATCCAGCCCTACGAAGGATAATAGATGGAAAACACCAGCACAAGGAGGGAAACTACACTCTAGAAAAAGCAAGAACGTAATCTTCTTTCAACAAACCCAAAGGAAGATAGCCACACAAACATAAAAATAACATAAAAATAAACAGGAAGCAGCAATCACTATTCCTTAATATCTCTTAACATCAATGGACTCAATTACCCAGTAAAAAGACATAGACTAAGAGACTACATATGTAAACAGAACCCAGGAAACTAACCTCACTGAGAAAGAAAGATACTACCCCAGAGTGAAAAGTTGAACAACAATTTTCCAATCAAGTGGTCTCAAGAAACAAACTGGAGTAGCTATTCTAATATCAAATAAAATAAACTTTCAAACAAAAGTTATCAAAAAAGATAAGGAAGTACACTTCATACTCATCAAAGAAAAAAATCTACCAAAATGAACTCTCAATCNTGAACNTCTATGCTCCAAATGCAAGTGTACCCACATTCATAAAAGAAACTTTACTAAAGCTCAAAGCACACATTGCACCACACACAATAATAGTGGGAGATTTCATTACCCCTTTCTCATCAAGGGACAGATCATGGAAACAGAAACTAAACAGAGACATAGTGAAATTAACAGAAGTTAAGAAGCAAATGGATTTAACAGATATCTACAGAACATTTCATCCTAAAAAAAAAAGAATATACCTTCTTCTCAGCACCTCATGATACCGTCTCCAAAACTGACCTTATTATTGCTCACAAAACAGGCCTCAACAGATAGATACAAGAACATTTAAATAACCCCGTGCATCCTATTAGATCACCATGAACTAAGGCTGGTCTTTCATAGAAACAAAAAGAGCAGAAAGCCCACATATTAATGGAAGCTGAACAACGCCATACTCAATGATAACTTGGTCAAGATAGAAATAAAGAAATTAAAGACGTTTTAGAGTTTAATGAAAGTGAAGGCACAACATACCCAAACATATGACATACAATGAAAGCAGTGCTAAAAGGAAATCACAGCTCTGAGTGCCTCCAAAAAGAAAACTGGAGAGAGCATACACTAGCAGCTTAACAGCACACTTGAAAACTGTAGAATAAAAATAAGCAAATATACCCAAGTGGAATAGATGGCAGGAAATAATCAAACTCAGGACTGAAGTAAACCAAATAGAAACAAAAAGAACTATACAAAGAATCAACAAAACCAGGAGCTGGTTCTTGAGAAAATCAACAAGCTTGATAAACCCTTAGCCAGACTAACTAGAGGGCACAGGGACACTATCCAAATTAACAAAATCAGAAATGAAAAGGGAGATATAGCACCAGAAACTGAGGAAATTAAAAAAAACAAAACAAAAACAAAAACAAAAAACATCAGATCCTACTACAAAAGCCTACATTCATCAAAACTGAAAAATCTGGATGAAATGGACAATTTTATAGACAGATTCTGAATACCAAAATTAAATCAGCATCAGATAAACCATCCAAACAGTCCCATAACCTCTAAAGTAACAGAAGCAGTCATTAAAAGTCTCTCAATCAGAAAAAAATCCCAAGACCAGATGGGTTTAGTGCAAAATTCTATCAGACCTTCAAAAAAGACCTAATAGCAGTGCTCTTCAAACGTTTCCACAAAATACAAATAGAGGGAACACCACCCAATCCATTCTATGAAACCACAATTACACTGCACATCCTCCCTTGGAGATGGAACAGTTTCTGTCTAATCAGGAATTTTCCAGAATTTCCTTTCATAGAGGACTTCATAAGAGATTTTTTTTTCTTCTTCTGTCATGTTTAATGTTCCAACTAGATTTTAAAAACTGTTTGAGTGCATATTGCTTTTAGGTTCAGGAGATATCATGTATATTTAAGAGGCATTTAAATATTGTGAATTATTTTGATGACTTACAAAATGTCAGTGCTGAGTTGTATACTTTAAAATAAATTTTATTAGTTTAAAAAATAAAAATAAGAAAAATTAATTTGCAAATCTAAAAAAGTAAATAAAAAGAAGTTATTAATTTAATTTCTTTAATAGTCCTCTTATTATGGATAATATAGCTTGTGGTTTTCAAGGAATTGGCGCATTTCAATAAAGTTATGGAATTTATATGCTGGAATTTTAAAGTATTTCCTTTCTTTTCTATTCTGTAAGGTCTATAGGTAATAACCCTGCATTTTCCCTTGATATAAATAATCTGCGATTTGATTTTTGTCTAGTCTATGTTAATAAAGGATGTCAATGAGACTGAAAAAAAAGGGGGGAGGGGAGAAGGTAGGCAGAGTGAATATGGATGGAAGATTAAAACAGACCGTTAGAGGAGAGCAGAAGAGGAAAAAGGAGAGGAGCCACTGACCAAGACACTTGCATAGCCAAAATGACTGAGTTATGTAGGAATCAGGCTGGCCAAGGAAAGCAAAAGCCAAGCCTTTGGGAGGGAGAGGTTTAGGGCCGAGTGAGACGTACTGGGAGGAGCCACAGGTACTGGGTGATGTTGAGAGAGCTGCATTTGGTTTTGGACACTAATAACTTTTTGAAATTAAAATTATAGATAAAACTCCCACAAACACCTTAATGCATACAGCTATTTTTTTCCATTTTTCCAATTTCCCTGCGATTGTTTTTTCTTTTCCATGGCTCATCGAAAAGGCTCCTCACTTAAACTCTATTTTCCTTAAGTAATTGACACCTGGAAAACGAACTGCGAACAAGCTTCCTCTGGACCAATGTTAGCTAGCAGAAAAGCATCAGTTCTGACTGGGGCCTCAATTCTACAGTGTCACTCAAAGTCAACAGGCAGCTCAAGTAATTAAAATGATGAAAGACTATAGACCATTCCCCGTAGACTGTTGCTGTTGGTAAAAAGAGATGAATGTCTTTATAGTGTCACCTTAAACCTGTGTTTAGCTTCCCTTTTAGATTGTGGTTTGAAGGTTAATTTAGAGTCCTACAAAGCTAACATTAGGCCCTGGTGATGAATGCCTTTGATCCCAGCACTCCATAGGCAGAGGCAGGCAGATCTCTGAATTCCTGGTGTACATAATGATTTTCAAGACAGTCAAAGAGAAATAAGGAGACCTTGTCTCAAATAATAAAAAAATAATAATAATAATAGTTTTTTGTTTGTTCGTTTTGTTTTGTTTTGTTTTTTTTACTGGAGACAGGTGGAGGCCAAAATGTAGCTAGCAGAGGCCCAGGTTTCAGGTGAGAACCATTGGGATTCAGAACTGGAGTATTTAACTTAGAATGGCTTGCAAATTAGGATGCTAGCTGCTGCACCCAACGATTGTCTTACCTGTTAATTCTGAACTAAGTTTGTATTCTGTTTTCCTTCACGAGGCAACTCAACTGGGTTCCAGAGAGAAAGGTATTGCAGTAAAGTGTAGGTTTGTGAGAAGTGCACCCCAAAAGGCCATGGGAATTTGGAATCTTGGGGCTGGCGTGGTATTGACCGGCCATGGGAACTTAGTGAATCAGGTGGAGCGATTTCAAAGCTCCTGAGACAGAGAGTCTGCTGAGATGTGAACAGGTCCTCAGGCCTGCCAGTGCCTGTCCAGCCTGTCTGCCAGTGCCCTGCCAGCATAGCGAGTATTGATTTTTAATATTTGACACAACAGATAATGTCCAACGTGGCAGGCAAGAATCCACTAGAAATTTATATTCTTAGCCTACAGTTAGAAATTTAGGTAGAAATTTGGAGGTTTGGTGAGCCAAGAAGAGTCAAGTCATGTGGACTCAAGCGTGGGAACCCTGAAGCAAAGAGAGAGAGGGCTCTGAGTTTCCCTGCTGTGAAAAAGGGCAAGATGGCTGCTCTGAGTCGGAGAGCCAGAGAATGGAAGCTGCCTACATCTTGGAGCAGATATTGATTTAACCGTGAGTTTTTTAAAATTGGAATTATTTGCGTTTAGGATAGATTTATATACAGATTTTGACGGAATCCCGTGGAGAATTTCTCCAGCAGTTTGGAACTAGGATAGGGAAATTTAGTCACTGACTCCAAATAGAGAAGCCTGCTATGAACAGGTATTGATGGAAGTCTGTGGCTCCAGGTAGAGAGCATAACAGATAGATGGTATATCAAAGTCTACAGGAAACTCATAATCTTCTAAAGTGGGCCCCACAGGAATTTGGGGTTAATTTCCTGACATGACAGAATAGAAAAAGCTAAGAATAGGCTCATACAGTATTTTAGTTTACTTCATTTGTCTTGGATTGTTTTAATTTTCAAAATGAGTGCAATTTTGAGGTTTTTGGTTATATTATTCCTCTGTGAGAGAGGCCAAGCTAAAGGTTTTTTTGGTTACTGGCTCAAGGACATGCTATTTTGGGGAAAGGTATTGTCTTTCCAATTTTAGAAAAGGTGATTAGTGTCTATATACCCTCCTGAGCTATATGGAGCAGATATGATGAAGGGAGACCCCCTAAAGACTAGATTCCAAAGAATCAAACAAAAAAGTTATCTTGATGATACTAAAATTTTGTTTTGAGACTTGTATAGTACAGACTGCAGCCTTGGTGAGTCTCAGTGTCAGACATGCTGGGATGCTGATCTCAAGGACTTTCAGCTGGATTCAGTCAGGACACAGACATCAAAGACTACAAGAATCATTGGTGTGGTCTTCTTAAGGCCAAACAACTCCCCCATTTCCCCTACCCTTCCCCCCTCCAAAGATAACTCAATGCCTAATTCAGCTGGACATAGTTATGAAGAGTCGTCACCCCAGTTCCCTGGTCTTGGGGGTCTGGAGGTGGTTATTCTAAGTTGTCTTTCTGGGGAATTTAGAAATGGTCATAATTTGAACAGGGAGGAAATAGCTAGAATTGATTGTGAAGCTATAATCTCATTTGGTAGAAATCTTTACAATAGCTGAAGTCATAATTTCTTATTTTGATACAGAATCAAGGTTTTCATTGGTATTAATTTCTTCTATTTATACAAAAAATTTTAAAAGTACAAGGCTTTGGACTCAGTTCTTCTATAAATGCCATTACAAACTGATCTGAGATGACTAAGCCTGCGAGTTAAGGGACAAATAGCAAATTCATGGCTCTGAGTTTATTGTTAGGGTGTTTTCAAGATATTTTAATTAGAAATTGCTGGGAGTAGTTAACAGACAACAGTCCAGATTACTTTGCATAGATAAATAGTTTTCAAAACTGTTAGAAACCACACAATGTGACATTTAATGTTATTTATTCACCTGCTGTTGAGACATATCTGCTCCTAACAGCTCCCCATTTGTGGAATCAAAGAAGCAGCTGAGCATCCTACATCTAGGTGAGGCTGTACATCATGGCTAGGTGGACAATGGGCAGAAATTGTCTCTCTCTCCTGCAGACCTGAACTGTACTTGAGAGGATACAAGTTACAGGTTAGGACAGCTTAGTTCTGCTGAGACACAATAAACTAGTCCTTAATAATGCCTGTTTTTCAAGGTCTGTCAGAATATCCTGGGCCAGAAGGCTGAAGACTAACGCTCATACTCCCTGACATACTAGGGCTGTATAGGTAGGCAGCTGTCTCTACAACTTGTCTCAGTTCTGGAAGCTGTGCTAGGCTTCCTATATTTTCAGATAGCATTGATCATTCTTGGATTTCTGACAGGGTTAAAAGACTTATAGTCTCATAGACAACCCAGGTTATTTAGCATTGAAAGAATATATTTGAGAAGATAGTTTTCAGATAGTATACAAGGTAACCAGAACATAACATAAGGATTTATGAGTCTTTTTAAAGTTAGGATAGATAACAGAGTGTTCTATTTAATTGTCAAAGATGATGGACCAGATGTTAGGTGTATCTTATACTTGATAACTTACAAAATGGTAATAGTTGTATTCAATTTATATTTGAGTGGAAAGAGCCTTTTAATTGGACAAAAGGGGGAAGTGCTGTGGACAGCCCCAGTGCTGTTTGTATTTTGATGCTAATTCTGCTTTCCCAAGATGGGCTGCCTGGGATGAGGAGCAAATCAAGTCCTCAGGTGACTTACTGTGAACCTTCCCCTAGTGAACCATTTTCTAGGAACCATTCTCTGGGCAAAGAGTAGGCGGGACTTCTGAGTTGGAGAAGGGAAGAGGAGAGGCAGGAAGAGGTGTCTTGTTTTTCTTGGACAGGAGACAGGTAGAGGTCAAAATGGAGTGAGCAGAGGACACCTTTTCAGGTGGCAAATCCATTGAGATCGGCTACCAGAGGATTTAACTTAGAGTGGCTTACAAATTAGGATGCTAGTTGCTGTGCCTAGCGATTGTGTTACCTGTTAGTTCTGAAAATAATAATAATAATAATAATAATAATAATAATAATAATAATAAATAATAAATAATAGTGGGGATGGAGCAGGCCTGAGAGAAACAAGCCTTCAAGGAAGGTGCCCACCCAGAGGTAGAGTCCATTTCTCCTAGCAACTCCACCCAGCCTCTTAACTTCCAGTCACTTTCAATAGCCCCTTGGTTCTCACTTTCACAAGGCTCTCTCCCCTACACAGAAAATCCATTTAGTCGCATCCAATCTCCTAGCCCAAACTGTGAACACAGTGAGTAAAGAACCAGCTGTGGAATTTGGACAAATTGCCCTCTCATTGAGAGGAGTGAGGAAAAGGCAACAGATGGTTAATAGCATTAAGCACTAGTCACCTGCAAAGAAAATGGTATCTAGAAGAATTATTCATTTTGCTAAGGTCATTTTAAAAAACCCAGAGGATTGACGGCTTTGTCAGAAGACACTAGAAACCATATACCTTTGATTAGAATGAGTGATTTAGTAGGTAATAATGTGCTATAGAGTTTATTTTAAACAACTCACATTTATACCGTACGTTGAATTTTTCAACAAACCATCCCTCATGATAAGTTTCTCATCATTCAGCGTGGTGGGATATGAAAGCTGTGATCCCTACCCTCTCAGTACCTGGAGCTCTTAATATCTGTAAGTTAAACAGTGCTGTCCTTAACCATATTCGAGCCAAAGATAAGACTTTAAAAATAAGTAGTACTGATCCTACCTTTAATATTTTAATGTTTTATTCCTCATGAATCTTTTGCACGAAATTTGCAAAATTTGATTTTAAAATATCCATTAAAATGTCAGATAGTTTACTTACATTCTCTTTTTAAGTATCATTTTTTTTTAAAGTCTAACATTAGTAGATAATAAACTTGTTTAAATACTGTAGACTCTGTTGAGATTTTTATATGGATCCAGCTTTACCAGCTACAGTTAGGATCCCAGCGAGCCTACTCTGAGGAATTAACTGTCTTCTCTCACTCTGTAACAGTAGAGAGCAAAAGGGCACTAGAGATCTCTTTTTGGTAAATATAAGTGCTTATAATAAAAATATCAATTCTTTGCTGTATTCTTTCTTTTTTTAATATTATTTTCACTAATTCTTTGAGAATGTTATTGAACCTGTTTTAAACAAATATGCATCCTTCGCTTCTCTCCCTAAGTCTCTCAGATCCAGCTCCTGCCTGCCTACCTACCTACCTGACTACCTACCTACCTACCTTCCTGCCTGCCTGCCTGCCTGCCTGCCTGCCTGCCTGCCTACCTACCT
>NC_034611.1:19155989-19181610 GCF_900095145.1 Mus pahari | reverse complement strand
CTACCTGCCTACCTGCCTGCCTGCCTGCCTGCCTGCCTGCCTACCTGCCTACCTGCCTGCCTGCCTGCCTGCCTGCTTGCCTGCCTGCCTACCTGCCTGCCTGCCTGCCTACCTACCTACCTACCTACCTACCTACCATCTCCCAACTTCTCATTCATAGGTGGGATTTTTGTTGTTGTTGTTTCTGTTGTTGTTGTTGCTGCTTCATTTTGTTTTGCATTTTACTAACCAGATTCAATTTATGTTGGTGTGTAGCTATCCATTGGAATATGTTCAACCTATCATGTCCTCACCCTTAGAGAAAAGACCAGACTCCCCCTTCCCCACAACCCACCAACCAAATAACTCCTCAGTTAAGGATGTGGGGCTCATGAGCCCTTCCCAACTCCATGCTAGAATGTTGACTGATTTGATCTTACACAGGTATTGTGCAGGCAACCACAGTTACTGGGAGTTCTGTCGTATCTGACGACACAGTCTTGCCATGGTAGCAAGAGGAAGCTTCCTAGCCGTTACTAACTTGGTTTTGCCATGTCCTCTGACCATTGTATGTAGTATCTTTAGCAGTAGGGTTTTACTATCAAGTTCTGATTGACAATAGCCTGTACTGTTTCAGGGTAGGGGTATTACTAGACGCCCTTGACTAATAACTCTAAGGAAATATCTCACACCTGGAACTGGGCTTTTAATTTGGGAGGAGCATTATACATTAATAGAGTAATTACATTTAAGCTCTTCCATATGACTATGTATCATATATATATATATATATATATATACATGTTTTAAGAAATTTATAAAATAATACATTAACATACAGCTTTTAAAACATCTTTGGTGTTATTTTCCATCCTAAACCTTCCTGTCTCTACTCCCCCATCCTTCTCCCCACTTAAACTTCTCCCCCCATTATTTCACTTTAATCCTATTGAAACTTCAAAAAGCAATGCTTTTAATTTATTGAAAACCATTTCTTCTGGTAGTTTCTCTATTACTTAAACAATGTAGTGTGATTCTAATTAATAATTGATCATATAAAATAATTGTGTGGTGCATGTTCATGTATATGCACACATATACAGACATGTGTAAACATGCATGTGAAGTTTGGAGAGCCACCTCAGGTGTCATTTCTTGGGATCATTTTACCTTGCTTTCTGAGACAGTCTTTCATATATCTGCAACTGATTAAACTAAGCTGACTGGTCAGCCAAATCCAGTTTTCTGCCCTCCCTTGTGTTCTCTGGGCTGTGATTACAAGTGTGCACCACCATGCCTGGATATTTTACATGTGGTCTAGGGACCGAACTCAGCTCCTTTTGCCTGAATAGCAAGCACTTTGTGGTGTTGCATGGAATTGTAAAAAGCCACACTTCTGCCTTCTCGGGAGCTCTGCCTGCAGTCCTGGCTAGGCTTCAACATCAGTCACTGTCAATCTCTCTCAGTTCTACCAACAGCCAACTGGCCATTTTTCCCTGGGAGCTGCAAGCAGTCCCCCAACCTCTTATGGCTAGCTTCCTCGTGGCACCAATAACTGCCACCACCTCTCCCCCACCCCACCCCCACTATCCTCTTTCTCCTCCTGCCCTCCTTAGGCCCTCAGATGGAAAACACTAGACAGTTTTATTATTTTAAACGTAGCTAGATAACTCAATAATGGTGAAGAATTTCCTGCCCTAATCTTAGCAACTAGATCCTTCCATCTTCCTTGTCTGGTGCCCCAAGATCTACATGACTGTAGCTGTATTAGTTAGGGTTTTACTGCTGTGAACAGACACCATGACCAAGGCAAGTCATATAAAAACAACATTTAATTGGGGCTGGCTTACGGATTCAGAGGTTCAGTCCATTATCATCAAGGCAGGAGCATGGCAGTATCCAGGAATGCATGGTGCAGGAGGAGCTGAGAGTTCTACGTCTTCATCCAAAGGCTGCTACTGGAACACTGACTTCCAGGAAACTGGGGTGAGAGTCTTAAGCCCACACCCACAGTGACACACCTATTCCAACNAGGCCACACCTCCAGATGGTGCCACTCCCTGGTCCAAGAATATACAAACCATTACAGTAGCTTACTCCTCGTTCCAAAGCTTGGTCTGAGTCCTCTCCTCTTTTCCTGTGTCACTTCTATTCCTCCTGGAACCCAGAAGTCCCACCTCTTTTCTTTTGCCCAGCAATTGTCTTCTGCCTTTTTAATTGACACAATCAAGAACCAATTAGGAAACAACACATCCCTCTACATTGTGGACTAAGCTTTATATCCAACCAAGAAATATTATTTAGTGCTGTTTCCATATATCAAATTATCTTGTACCAACACAATATATATATATATATATATATATATATATATATATATAATTATTTATATATATATAATAAATTATATATATATATATAATTTATTTTCCCCCCACAGGTCCAGGGACCACAAAACCAACTCTGTTGTCTCTTCCCTCAGACTGAGCTTTCCCACCTCTGGAGCAGTGTTGTGGGGTTTCCCTATAGACCAACACCTGCCCAGCGATGGCGTGGGCTAAGTACAGTCGAGTCTCACCTCCCTGAGCTGCTGTGGCCTGTGGAGGATCCGACGCAGGACCCACAACCTACACATACACACAATTGTGTGCACTTGAGTATACTACCTTGCAGATGCTGCAAAAGGGTGTTGGATCCCCTGGAGCTGGAGTTACAAGTGGGCTATGTCTGTGTGGGTTTTCTGCAAGAACAGTATGTGCTCTTAATGGCAGAGCCATCTCTCCAGTCCAGAGTGTTTGATAGATAGTGGCATTTACTTTAAGGGTAACTAATCCCCACGAACGCATAGAGGTTCCTCTGAATACTCTACCTAAATGAGATTCCTAGTCTGGAGAGGAGGAAGTAGAGAAAGAAGCTTTCCCCAGATCCCTGTGGGCTCAAAGTACTGTGTCCTTTATTTTTTCCATGTGAGCCCTTCCCTAGCTTCAGGAACATTCTGACCAGTACTCTGCTGAACACATGATAATGTTCTTCTCACGGAGCCACTGAATCCTCTCTATGCTACTCTGCTCTCGCCTCTCCTCTGCTCGATGGACCCTAGCTTCCTTAGTCTCTCTGGACTTGTTGGTTAATCTTAAGTTTACTTCCACGACCTGAAATCTTTCTCACAACAGTGAGCTGAGACAACCCTGTCTGCACCCCATTTCTCCTGGATCATTCTCCTTTGTCTGCTGGCATCTAGTGACTTGAAAATATTGCTTTATATAGTTTGTCTCGTTTTTTTTTAACTTGGGCAAAAGAATAAGTTCAATCTTTGTCTTGACACCTTGATAGAAGTAGAAGTTCTTCCATTGCCTTTTAGTGCTTAATACTGAGGCATCCAAAGCTGCACTTGTTTGTATTTTGTGCATAATTGATTTAGGGGCCCCTCCTTTGAATGCTAGTACTCTGAAACACCTTGACATTTTCATGATATAGATCTGGTTTTTCATCGTTTCAGTTGGTTCTCGGTGGGTGCTACCTGTAGCTGTAATCTCTGGGTAATTGAAAGGGATCGTTTTAGGTAACTTCCTCCCATTGACGTTTGCCTATTAGTTTCTTCTGCTCTGTAGTTAGTGGAATGGGAAGCTGCGGTGTCATTGCTCCTCATTGTTTTGCAATTCTTCTTCTCTTCAAGAAATTACTTTATCTCTCATTCAGTTGATCTTCCTAGAGTATTTTCTGGCACTTTCTATGCTTTCTGGATCATTGGCTTCTTTGGTATTTCTCTTTGACTTCTATTAATCATGATATAAACTTTTCTCCAAACACTGTACTGTAAAAATGTTACCTGGATGTATATGTGCACCTTCCTGTGGGCACAGGTGCACATGTTGGTAAGGGTGCGTTCACACACAGAGTGTGTATAGAGGTCAGAGGACAACTTCAGATGTCAGTCCTCAGGAGCCTCCTAACTTTTGCTTGAGGCTGGGTCTCCAATTGGCCTAGATCTTACCAAGTAGTTCAGGCTACCTGGCTCAACACCTCCCATAGATCCTTTTGTCTCTCCCTCCCATTTTTTGTTTGTTTGTTTTGTTTTGTTTTTTTGTTTTTCGAGACAGGATTTCTCTGTGTAGCCTGGCTGTCCTAGAACTCACTCTGTAGACCAGGCTGGCCTTGAACTCAGAAATCTGCCTGCCTCTGACTCCCGAGTGCTGGGATTAAAGGCGTGCGCTACCACACCCGGCTCTCCCTCCTGTTTTACTGTCTCTGAAATTACAGATACATGCCACAAAATTTGGAGTTTCTTCCTTTTCCTTTTCTTTAATTTTAACTGTATTTCTTTTACATCCTGACCAAAGTTTCTCCTCCTTCCCCTCCTCGAAGTTCTTCTCCCCACCATTCACTCCTCCATTTTTCTTCAAAAAAGAACTAGCCTCAGATGGATATCAAGCAGCCATGGCATATCAAGTTGCAGTAAGACTGCACACTTCCTCTTTATTAAGGCTAGGCAAGGCAACCCAGTAGGGGGAAAGGGTCCCAAGGGCAGGCAATAGAGTCAGAGACAGCCCCTGCTCCCACTGTTAGGAGTTTCACAAGAAGATCAAACTACGTAACTATAAATATGTGCAGAGGGCCTAGGTCAGGTTCATGCAGGCCCCCTGGATGGTAGTTCAGTCTCTGTGGGCCCCTATGGGCTCATGTAGGGTGATTCTGTGGGATTCTGTGATGTGCTTGATCCCTCTGGCTCCTCAAATCCTTCCTCCTCATTTTCCATAGGATTGGTGTCCCAATCCTTCCACTGGAGGCCTTGCCTGGTTAAAAGAGACAGCTAGTTCAAGCTCAGTCTCCCCCATTTCGAGGAGTCTTAACTCGAGTATCCATTGCCCTAGGTCTTTCAGCTCATCCAAGAGATTTCCCCCTCCCATATCTATTCTGTTTCCTCAGTAAGATTCGCATGCCCCCCCCCCCACAAATATTTGGATTTTTTTTTTGTAAGTTCTAGAAATTCAGACTCAGATCTTCATATGTGCATGTTAAGTACTTTGCCAACTGAGCCATCTCTCCAGAGTGCCAACCACTGTTTTAAAGAAAAACCCCTCAAAATGAGCCTAGGTCTTGTTGCCATTCCAGAGAACAAAGAAGTTATCAGTGATTACTAATATCTTATCCGAAGGATTCCAGAGTCAAACCTACTGGAGAAAAATGGGACAAGCTAAGCTTTAAGAAAACAACAACGACAAAATAGATTGGGAGGGTATGAAAAAGTAACATGAGGTGGATATGACCAGAATACATTATATATATATGTTATGAAAATGTCATAATGGAGCCCATCATGCTGTATAATTGATGTGAGAAAACTGTTATTTGAAAAGAAAAATGAATATTTAGAAAACATATCTAAACTCATAGGCAAAATAAAGAAGCAAAGCCCAACATAATTGATCATCCTTTAAGAATAATAAAAAGCCTTTCAACATAGGCAGTTGTTCATCATTTAGAAACTGGCAGGGAGAAAGAACAAAGCATTTATAATCTTTCTTTCTTGTAATCTAATATTAGATGAGGGTAAGATTTGCCTTCAGGTGTCCTCTGAGAGGCTTTACCAGCAACTGACTGAAACAAATGCAGAAACTTACAGCTAACCATTGGATTGAGGTTGGGCACCCACCAATATGGAAGAGTTAGAGGAAGGACTGAAGGAGCTGAAGGGGATTGTAACCCCATAGGAAGACCAACAGTGTCAACTAACTGGACCCCTCAGAGCTCCCAGAGACTAAGCCAAAAGCCAAGGAGCATGCATGGGCTGGTTCATGGCCCTGGGAAACATGGACTGGTTCATGGCCCTGGGCACCTGTGTAGCAGAGGACTGCCTTGCACAGCCTCAGTGGGACAGGATACACTCAATCCTGTGGGAACTTGATCCCCTCCAGGGAAGAGGGATGCTGGCGGGGGTTAGGTGGGGGTAAGTGAAGGAATGCACCCTCTCAAAGGTGGGGGAAGGGTGATGAAGAACTGGAGGAGGGGGGTGCCAGGAAGGGAGGCAACTTTTGGAATGTAAATAAGTAAAACACCTTAATAATTAAAAAAGAGTCACTTTAAGGAACTATTCCAAATAGCCAATGGAGGACTGATAGAATAGCTCAATTTTACAATACTAATCCATTGATAAATAAGCATCAACGACTGTTAACATCAGAAATCAAAGGATGTTAAATGTATCCAAATGGAAGAATACCTGTACACTTTTTCTTTTCAAAACATGTCAACCCATACTAAGACCCAGAATCTCCAACAGCATAGGTTTCTGTCACACTCTTTGGTTGCCCACCAGATTTAGTTGTTAAGTCCCTATTACAGAAGACACCACATGCCTCAGTTGCAATGTGTAGGGAAACCAAGCTGAACCAGAGTCAGAAGTGTGCTATCTGCTGGCCAGCTTTCATCGTGCTCACAGTAGACACATGGGTTCCTGAAGAAGAAAAAGGCATCAACAATTTTATCCAGCTGTGAACTTCATGATTCCCAGTATCAGTCAAACAAGTTATGCCCACTAGTGCAACAGTGGTGTAACTGTTCTGCTGAGGATAACTAAGCATTTTCTTATCGGAACGGAGGCCTGTTCCACACAAGGAATTTCATACCCATAACTGTAAATCCAGTCAAAACCCCCATGAATAAGGAATTCTAGGGCCATGGTGTGAACTTACTACTGTTATTTAGCTAAATGAGTGGTTCTCAACCTGTGGGTACAATCCTTTCAGAGGGGGTCACCTAAGGCCATTGGAAAACACAGACATTTACATTGTGATTCATAACAGTAGCAAGATTACAGTTATGAAGTAGCAATGCAAATAATTTTATGGCTAGGGGTCATTACAGCATGAGGAGCTATATTAAAGGGTTGCCGTATTAGGAAGGTTGAGAACCACTGAGCTAACTTGCCATGGTGTCAAGCTGTCCTTTAAATATGTTTCTATAAATAAGTAACTTGGAGTGTCAAGTTTACTCAGAGGAGCTTCTGCTTGTGGAGAAATATGTCAGCTCAGGATACTGAGAATAAGCCGGGCGTGGTGGTGCTCGCCTTTAATCCCAGCACTTGGGAGGCAGAGGCAGGCGGATTTCTAAGTTCGAGGCCAGCCTGGTCTACAAAGTGAGTTTCAGGACAGCCAGGGCTACACAGAGAAACCCTGTCTCGAAAAAAAAAAAAAAAAAAAAAAAAAAGATACTGGATACTGAGAATAAATGACAGTTGACTGTTTAGCCCTAAACAAGGCTCAGGGGTCACCTTCAAAGAAGGAGCAGAAAGAATGTAAGAGCCAGAACAGAGTGAGAAAAGCTGTGAAATATCTTTGGGGCATGGCACAGCCAGAGCAGTCACAATCCCACAGCAGCCGTGGCCTATCAGCTGTTAATCACCGTTAATCACCGATCAAGAAGGAGCTTATGTGATCTGACCACTTCCTGCTGTACTTACTATTGGCTACTGATAGACTCTGGGGCGGGGCATTCACTGCCTCAGTTTTGTATCGCTGAGGAGCCCGCCTGGCTCCAGTGAATATTTCCAAATGGGTATTTCCAAAATCCACGGTCACACAGATGATTCTGGTTGAACTCAGTTAGTTTCAGAGACAAACAAAACCCTTTCTAAGCTGTGAATTTGGTAAAGAGACTTGTGGCTGGGCAGTAGGAGAGAGGTTATACATGGGTGGTGTTACAATAACCAGAATGTGCTTTGTGACATCTATGAAATTGTCAAAGTACAAACTCAAAACTTGTTTGCTTAATTTTTCAACCCGAATGTTTCCTAGCCTTTAGGTCACACTTACAGGAGATATATAGAACACAGGACTATGCTGAGCTATACCACGAGGGTACAATCGCTAAATCTTCTCTTATAGTAAACCCCGATTTGTTCAACACTGCATACTAAAGAGCGAGATTTAAAAATGAATGAGCTAACTGAAAGAAATGAACCTAATCTAGGGTTCGCGAAATGGCTCCTGGGGTGCAGATTCTATGTAAAGCAAGGTGCTGTAATCCCAGTCTCTACTGCCCTGCTCCTGGCTGTAATCCCAGCACTCCTGAATATTGAGACTGAGGGCAGAGGTGAGGAATTCCCAGAAGCTCACAAGTCAAATAACTTGGCACACATCGCAGTGAACAAGAGACCCTGTCTTCTGGCTTCCATGAACATGTGTGTGTGTGTCTGCATTCACATACGTAAACAGGTACACACATACAGAGAGAGAGAGAGAGAGAGACAGAGACAGAGACAGAGACAGAGACAGACAGAGAACATACGTATATATGTACAAAGATTCTTTTAAAGAAGTGAACTTAGTCTAGAGCTCCTTTCAAACATAATGAAACAGTCATATTATAAAACAGTTGAAAATTTGAATACTAGATATTAAGCAATATTATAAAACTACTGTTAATTTATTTTGGCTATGGCAATATTATTGTGGTAATAGTATTCAAAGAGCCAGTATCCTTTAGAAAACCATGACACAGCACACAAAAGTCAAATGAAATCACACCTGGTATTTTCTTCAGAGTAAAATGGGAGGGGCCGTGGGCAAAGCCCTATAGGACTCAAGATAGTCTGTTAGTTGCTAACTATTGAACCTAAGCCTTGGATATATATATATATATATATATATATATATATATATATATATATATACATATATCAGCCTATGGAAGTATTTTCTCTGTGGCAGTTTAACTGTAGTCTTCTTCCTAGAGAGAAAAATCCTGGATATGGGATTTATTCAGAGGGGAAGAGGGAAGCATTCGAAGGGTCCTGCCTTCCATGATGGAAATTGTTTCTTGGTTTCACCTTAGCCACTTCTCTGCCCTCTATATATTCTGTTTCCCTGAGTTTCTCTAAATAACAAATATTCCATGTCACTTAAGAGGATGGAACCCTCTCCTCAAGATCCTGGCATCCATGTGTCTGTCCCTTTACAGAATCTCAATTCAGTAAGGGCCCCCTTCTGGTTTTAGGTCCATGCTTCTTGCTTATCCTCAGAACTTCCAGGTCCATCTAAGTTCTTCAATACTGATGCCTGCTCACAGGAGAGAGTGGGTTTGACTGCGGTGAATACCCTCTGGTCCTTCCTGGACATCACTCTCAGACAATCTGGGGTGGGACTTCCTGTAGCACTAGGTCAGGCACAAATCCTTGTCCTGTTTTCAATCTTCTAAACATTGATCTAAATGACTCACCCTTTAATATCTTCTCCTTCTCTTTGAGGTCCTAGAAGGAAGATATTTAAAACACACACAAGGCTAATGAAAATAGATTTAACCAGAAGTTTGTTAGGATGCTGATTGGAAAAGACTGATCAGCATGGCTTGTATACTTGCATGTGTAACAGAAGGGTGTGCACAAAAGTGATTATGAGTAACATTGACAACAGTCTTTTTTTTTTTTATTGTAACATGTGGCTGGAGGTGAAAGGCATGCTCGACAGAGAAAATAGGAAAATGTCTGGAGGCCAGAAATGGATCTGTGATGTATGTGCTAGCAGCCCTTATAAGCTGCATTTGAAATATTCGGGGGCTGTAAGTTTCCTTCCTTTATAGTGTTCATCTTGGTAGTTAAGTTTGTTTGGAGAGCCATTTTTAAAAGATTCCACTGATAACTCAGGACCAGGCTGAGGTGGGAGAAGTCTGCGGATGCGGACCACTTAACATGTCCATTAGTACACCTTTCTCATCACTTAACACCCAAGGGGTCAAGCCGTTGGTAGGAAAGTTGTTTATAAACTGGTAGCATTATTTTGTAAATGGAAAGGGCAAGCTAAAGTGGACGGAAGATTGTACAGTTCAGACTGGTACTTACTAGGAAGCAACCCTGCGTTTGTAAGTATTTTATAATTCAACCATGAACTACTAATCTGCCTACTGGAATCTGATACAGAAGGTCTCAGCCTCTCTTGTAACCCATGAAGTATTGTTGAGAAGCCAAGTTTTTCAACATAATCCCTCCATGAAAAGGCATCATAATTATTATTTGAATGGCACTGTTCTGTGAAGCTTGTCATTATCTATTTCACATTAATTTAGGCATTAGGGAAGCACGTGTGTGCTTGTGCACACACACACACACACACACACATATTCACTCATGGTCATATGTGAAGGTCAGAAGGCAACTTTTAGAGTCAGTTCTCTACTTTCACTGTGTGGATTGCAGGGATCCAAGTCAAATCATGAGGCTTGGTAATAAAGTACCTCCACCTTTGCAGCCACTCAAATTTAATTAGTTGGCATGTGTGGCAAAAAGTGATCAGAGGCCCTTTAATATGGTATCCAAAATTCGCCATGAGAGAGATGTGCAATGATCCATGTCTGCACAGTCCAAAAACAAAACATGATTGCTTAATTGTCTCCTAGATGCTTGCATCTATGTTTGTATGCTGCCACATGGGTCTTTATACATGCCAATAACATTAATAAACAGCTATCGCTGTCTCAATACACTCCTGTATTCTACTTTCATGTAAAATTTTTCATATAAAAGATTTAAATGTCTGTGGTGGTTTGAATATGGTTGGCCCAGGGAATGGCACTATTAGGAGGTGTGACGAAGTTAGAGTGGGTGTGACCTTGCTGGTGGATGTGTGGCACTGTGGGGGGTGGGCTTTGAGGGCTCTATGATCAAGCTCCACCCAGTGTGGAAAGAGACTCCTTCTTGGCTGCCTTCAGAAGGCAGTCTCAAACCTGGATCAAGATGTAGAACTCTTGGCTCTTCCAGTACCATATCTGCCTGGATACTGCCATGCTTCCCACCATGATGATAGCTGAAAAAAAAAAATCATTATTCTGGAGAATAGTGGTATAGCTTAGAGGTAGGCTTAACCACCATTTGCAAGACCCTGGGTTTAATCCTCAAGAATGAGGAAAAAAATCTACCATCATACCACATGCAGAATGTCTATCATCAAGACAACAAAACCCTTAAAATGTTTGCAAGGGGCAGGGAGAAAGAAACCTTTATACATTGTTCTTGGGAATTCAAATTAGTGTAAGCACTATAGAAATCTATATGGAAGTTACTTGAAAGCAAAATATAGCATCTGTAATACTCCAAGGTATATTCCTGCAAGTCAAGAATCAAATCATATGGTCATTTTCTCCTCTCTGTTCCAGATATAACTGCATCTTCTTGAGCCAGCCTTATCCCTTAGACATGATGGTGATGGCCATCAGATTTGCCTGTATTGAGCACATGGTTATCAGAGCTGCTGCCTCATCTAACAAAGCAGAGATTGTTGCCATCAATGACCCCTTCATTGACTCCCAACTTCGTGGTCTACATGTTCCAGTATGACACTACCCATGGCAAGTTCAACGGTACAATGAAGGCTGATGATGGGAAGCTTGTCATCAATGGGAAGCCCAACATCACTTTCCAGAAGTGAGATCCCACTAACATCAGATGGGGTGATGCTGTTTCTGAGTGTACTATAGAGTCTACTGATGTCTTTACCACAATGGAGAAGGCCAGGACCCACTTGAAGGATGAGGCCAAAAGAGGAATCACCTCTGCCCCTTGTGCTGATGTCACCTTGTATGTGATGGGTGTGAACCAGAAGAAGTATAACAACTTATTCAAGATTCTCAGCAATGCTTCCTACATCAGCAACAGCTTAGCACCCCTGACCAAGTTCATCCCTGACAACTTTGGCATCATGGAAGGACTCGTGACCACAGTTCATGCCATCACTGCCACTCAGAAGACTAAGAATGACTCCTCTGGAAAGCTGTGGTGCGATGGCCATGGGACTGCCAAGAGTATAATCCCTGCATCCACTGGTGCTACCAAGGCTGCAGACAAAGCCATCCCAGAGCTGAAAACGAAGCTCACTGCCATGGCCTTCCATGTCCCTACCATAAATGTGTCCATTGTGGATCTGACATGCTACCTAGAGAAAGATTCTAGTTATGATGACATCAAGAAGGTGGTGAAGCTGGCATCCAAGAGCCCACTAAAGGACATGCTGGGATACACTGAGAACCATGTAGTCTCTTGCAACTTCAAAAGCAACTCCCACTCTTCCATCTTTGATGCTGGGGGTGGCATTGTTCTCAGTGACAACTTTGTGAAGCTCATTTCCTGATATGACAATGAATACAGCTACAGCAACAGGGTGGTGGACCTCATGGCCTATGTGGCCTACAAAGTAAGAAGCCCTGGATCACCCAACCCATAAAGGACACAATTACCAAGACAGAAGCCTTTGTTTGCTGAGGAGTCCCTGTGCCAACTCAGCCCCTGACACTGAATATTTCTTGCACAGTTTCTGTTTCAGAATCCCTCCATAATAGGAGGAGCCTAGGGAGACCTAATCTCTTGAATACCACCAATAAAGTTCACTGCACCCCCCCCACACACACACACAAAGAATCAAATCATGCAATAGAAGTACCTGTGCATCTACATTTATTGAGACATTATTCACAATAGCCACGTTGTGGAGTTATTATAGATGTTCATCAGTGTGTAAGTGGATAAAGAAAAGTTTAAGATATGTGTGTGTGTATTATTCTTACTGACTGAATAATACTCCATTGTTGTGCGTGTACATATATATGTACATGTACACATATATGTACATATAAATAAATAGAGTATTATTCAGTCAGTAAAAACAAAACCAGATGAGCCTACCAGCTACTGATGAAGCAGAGTCAGGGCCAGCCCAGGCTACTGAGTGAATTAATGTGGATCCTGAGCAATTTAGTGCTGCCCTGCCTTAAAGTAAATAGTATATACAGGGATAGGGATATATCTTAGTGATATTGTGTTTGCTTAGCATTTATGAAGCTCTTGGTTCAAAGCTAAATTAATGAAACAGTTATTTTCAGAAAATGAATAGAACTGGAGATTATCATGTTAGCAAAACAAACAAGACCGAAAAAAATGATCATTGTTGATTGGTTTTTCTCATATGAAGAACCTAGATGTGATAATTAGTTGGGATTTTGCTTGTTTGTTCATCAATTTGTTCTTGTTTTGCGTTGTTTTGTCAACATGATACAAGCTCGAGTCATGTGCAAAGAGAAAACATCGATTGAAAAAAACCCCACCAGATTGGCCTATGAACAAGCCTTGGGCATTTTCAGGATTAACAGTTGATATAGAAAGGCCCAGCCTACCGTGGGCAGTGCTACTCCTACGCAGGTGACCCTGGTTGTGGAAGAAAGAAAGTTGAGTGAGCTCTGAGCAGCAAACCAGTAAGCAGTGTTCCTCGTGGTCTACGTTTTGGTTCCTTACTCCAGGTCCCTGCCCTGACATCCCTCCATGATGGCTTGAGAGCTATAATCTAAAATGAGCCCTTGCTCCCTGGTTTTGGTTGTGATGCTTTATAACAGCAAGAGCTAGCAAACTAGAACAGGAGGGTAAGAAAAAGATAGCCTGTGTGGGGAGCAATGACAGGGAAAGTGAAAAGGATAGGAAAATGGTATTTAAAAATCATGATCAGAGAGCATTGCATCCATGTATGAAGGCATCATGATGAAACCCCTATATTAACTACTTTTATCATTACTGTGACCAAGTACCTGATAAAAAGAAACTTAAGGGGGAATGGATTTATTTTGGCTTACAGTTTGAAGGGCTACAGTCCTCTATAATGGGGAAGGTATGGTTGCATAAACATGAGGCAGTCAGCCACACTACACCTGCAATCAGGGGGCTAAAAGTAGACAGGAAGTGGATGAGTCCAGGCTATCAAACCTCAATACCTGACCCCAATGACTCCATTCCTCCAGCAAGGCTCTGCCTTGTAAAGGCCACGCAACCTATCAGAACAGCATTGCCATCTGAGGACTAAGTGTTCACACGTGTGAGCCTAACAGGGGCATTTCCGATCCAAACCACAACACCCTTATTTTGTACAGTTAATATGAGCCAAAGAAAAACTAGAGAAATCTACGGTTCTGCTTTTACAAATTAATGCTTGATACAATTTGTGATATTATTAGAGATGCACTATGTCTTTACTGAATTCCATTGTTAAGAGATTGTTAGGAGTGAGTAAGATTTCTGAAGCATTCATCATGCAAATGTTATTCTGATATGTGTTATAATTTTAAACTGTTCTACGGGTGTACAGATGATATACAAAACTGTGCATATTTAAGACATAATATAATGAATTTTGTCATATTGCATACACTGAAGCCATCACTATAATTAATCTAAAGACTGTAATATATTTCTTAAAATAGATATTTCTCCTAATTTTCCTTTGTGTCCCACTTGGAGCAGTGGGAAGCATTACAGATATTGTACTACTGCTAACATATGGCCACTATGCTCTATAGAAGATCTCTAGAAATGATCCATTGAATATCAGTAATATTTTATTACACCCCAGAGCCTTTGATAACAGCCATTCTAATCATCACTTTTATACTTTTGAGTGACTAGTTATCGCTGTTATCTCCAATGTACAGATGAGTTCACTAAGGGTTAGTTGACTAAAGTGATGTGCTAGTGCCTCAATGAGAATAAATCGAAGCAATGGACCTCAAGCCACAGTTTCTTAGCTTCACAATCTAACCTTTCAGTCCACACTTAGCAAAGAAGTCTGAGCTGAATGCTAACAGAGCTGACCAAGTTCTAGAAGTCACCCATGATGGTTCACTCTGGACTTTTTTTCTCTTCTTCCCTGGGGGTCTGAATCTTTAGTGTCTTTATTTTCCTAAAACCTGATCCTGGTTTGTTTACTCTGAGACGCACCTCTTCCTTTGGAAGTGCAATCCAACACTTCTTTTTTTTCACTCAAAATAGTTGGGTTCTGGTGAACGGAGGCTAAGTATACCACATGTCTCAGTCTTTTCAATACAAAACAAATGGTTACTGCACCTTGCAAATGTCAGTTCATCCAGGAGAAGTTGAGGTGGCAGTAGCCAGGTTGAGCTCTTCATAACAGTCATAGTAGCTCCAGCAAGAGGAGTAAAGTTAATATGCTCAACTTAACTCTACCATATTACGTGGCTCCCAGCCTTAGTGTGGTGGCTGTACAGTGTCCAGCTTGGTAGTTTCCTCAAGAATCACTGAGTTAAGATCACTCATAACCACTTGTCACTGAATACCTTTATGGGAGTAAACTGTGCCCAGCTCTGGACCATGCCTCAGACCTAGCTGGGGAGCCAATTCTGGTTGGTTACATTCATCTCTTGTTTCTCCATGAATCTCAGCTGCAGGCACCATCGAGCTTTTCTGTCTCATGTCAGTGCGCTTCCATTTATAAGAACAACAGCTGACCCTCTCATTTTTCCCTCTCATTTATATGTGCTTGGCTTGGCAACTTACGTATATATTCTCAGCCCCTCGGAGAGCCTGCATGGAGGTGTTGCTATCCTTGTTTGCCAGATGGGGAAGAAAAGGTTAGAAAAGTTGAATAATTTTTTGTTACCCCTACCTACAAACAAGTGCTGTGTGGGTAGGAAGTAGGTCCAGTCTATCATACTTCAAAAGCCCATGCCACACTAACTCACTTCCTCTAGCAAGCTTCCACCTTTTGAGGGTTCCATAACCTTCCAAACCACCACCTTTGCATGTGCAAATACATGAACATATGGGAGACATTTAGATTCAAACCAAAGCTCTGTAAGGTTTTTTTGGACACAGAGATGAAGCATCGATTTCTTCCCAATATTGAAGGTCCAAGGAAAGTTTAAAAAATGGAAACAGACTGTTATATATAGGAAACCAAGTGACAGAAAACAGGAGATGAGGGGGTGATAGGAAATGCAGAGGAGATAGGAAATGCAGGAGTGGAAGAAGATGCTGATGTGGTTGGAAATGCAGGGGTGGTAAAAGATGCAGGGCTGATAGAGCAAGCAGGAATAGAAAGAGAAGCATGGGATAGGAGAATTGGGAATGATAGGAGAAGCAGAGATAATAGGAGAAGCAGAGATAATAGGAGAAGCAGGGGTGATTGGAGCACCCAGTTGAGAGGATGCTGCTTGGAGGAGGTGATGTATTAAGTCTTCATGTCTGGATAGGAATCACTTAGCTGAAGAACTTGAGAGGAGAGACAGCAGAGACATGAGGAAAGTCACTGGATGTAAGAAACCCTGTAAATATAAAAGGAATTAGGACAAAAAACAAGAAAGGGCAAGAGTGGAAACTGAGGCTAGAGAGGCAGGCAGAGGCGAATTTGAGTGTACATCATATCCTGTGTGGGGATGTTTGACTTTTCTCATGAAGTTTTCTGACGTTTTTAAGGTTAAGTGTTGACAAGAATTAAATGCATCAAATAAAGATTGCCATCATCTAGAAACTAAATCTCATGTTGAATGTCCTTGGCCTAGCAAGCAACAGAGAACAGTGGGGATCCATCCTTGTACCCTTTACATTTGCTGAGAGCCAATGGAGAGCTTGATTTGGTGATGAGCACACGCGTCTCCTTTGTAAAGCACTGCTCATGCCTGCTTTGTGTGTTTGCTGATGTCAGAAAGCCTGCATGGAGGGTGGTGCTGAGACATTTAGTGCTTCCTCTTAGCCTTGAGTACTGCTGCTACAACCTTAGTGTCATCACAGAACTTCCCAGACACTGACAAGTCATGGGGTGTGGTCATGTTTGTATGACCAGTGTGATACACACATGGTTCAAAGAGAAAACAGGAATACAATGAATCGTACAAAGCAAGTTTGCAGTGAGCTGTGTCTGAAGGACATCTCTGAGGAAAGCACCTGTGGCACCTGTGGCATCAGAAGTGGAGACTGAATCTGATATGGCTGTAAAATCTCTGGCTTGTTGGGATAGATTTAGAACCGCACCGTAAGAGACAAAGCACTGCTTAGTGAGTATCCTCACATGCATAACACACTGTGAAAAGACAAGGGATATATCTTATTGTTTTTCCCCCGTGTCCAGTATATGTCTCCAAAGAAGGATGAAACCAATGGTATCGAGTGAATAGATCAGTGTTACAAAGGCCATTAATGCAAAGAACAACACACACACACACACACACACACACACACAGAGGCACACAGGGTTCGAGACAATCTTAGAGATAAATTTGTGCAGGCACCTTCTTTTCCAGCTTAGGGAATAGAAGTCAGTAAAACATGTTATTATTCTTATCTATAAAAATTATCCAAGAGCCCACTGAAGCTAGCCAAGCCAGAGAGGAGATGATTGCCAAGACTCAAAAAGAAAGAGCCCATAAGGGAAGTGAGTCATCAAAACTTGTCCTAATTGTGGGAACCAAACAGCAGCAGGTTATAAAAGGGAATAGCAATCTGTCCCCATAAGCCATAGGGATAAACCCTGAAGACAGTGGGAAATGAACAGGCTTGGGAGTACTTGCCTTTGTCTTATCACCCAAGCACTGATCCTTGATGGGATCGTGGCCTACTTCTTAAGAAACGATATGTAATGCGCTCGTATAGCCACTCCTATAGTGGCTCAGATAGCCACTTCCAATCAAGAGAAAGTCAAGGAAGAGGAACCCCAAAACAAGGAGATGATGTCATTTTTCTCTGATAGACAGACTGCTACTCGCAGGTGGGCAGGATGCTGCTGACCACCTGTCAGTTAAAGACTCTGTCTTGTTTTCATAATCATGATGACCAGCTGCACCCCCCCCCCCAGTTTCTCATTTCTGTCTGATGAACTCACAGATTATAGGAAGCCCACTGGCCAAAGTTAGATACTCACCCATGGCCAAAGAAGAACTTCTTTGAAAAGACCCAGTCTTTTGAGATCTAAGGTGATCATGGCTGGAATAACTATATATACTCCACCTAACCAACTACCTTCTGAAACTGTATTAGAAGAGATCTAGAAAAATGATACAAGTATGAACTCTCACTCCCATTTTCCCAACCCTGTGCCAGGTTAGTTCCTAAACCATCATAGTTCCTAAAAACTTATCAGAAGTGTGCTTCCAGAGAATTACTGCTCGCCTTTCTTGTTAACACATGCTCTCCTTTCTTTGTCAGGTCTAACTGCATTCAACGATACACATTGCTTTGTGCCAAATAAGATCCATGCTGCATCCTAGGGATGCAGTGTAAATGAGAAAGACATTCACAGAGTCCTGTTTGCTCTCTAGGAGAATAACTCATCACAGGGTGTGGGTGGAGGAGGACTCAGCAAGAGAAGCATCCTGGGGTCCCCACTTCCTTCTGCCCCCGGGATTATGCTCTTAAAAGAGAAGTGCCATAGTCCTGAGATGCTATAATTATCTCAGCCATTTAAGGATTATGCTCGTTGGAGACTATAATTATCTAAACATTGTTGCATTCAAGGATATTTTACTTGCAAGGGAGTGCCTTCATTTTTTACAGGTTCTTTCAAGGGGGACCTACAGGGTGTGTCTTCCCTAATGTGGTTCCTTTAAAAGATAGAAATAAACAACTGCATCTGGCCTGAGGGTGTGGTCCAGTTGACTCCAACCCAACCAAGGGCTTTGAATATGATCAGAAAATTACCAGCTTCTTTTTGTCACCTTAAAAAATGGTTATCAGGCATTGTAGGTCAGAGCCTGGAGACTCCGTTCTTTCCTAGCCTTCTTGTTCTTCTCTTCCCTGTCCAGCCACAGTACGTGCTATGGCTGTAGCCTGCTTTGAGAAGTTGATGAGGAAACCTCTGGGCAATAAAGACAAAGTTTCTAAGGTTCATGTGTTATATTGTCCACATAACAATATCCTCCTACCCTGAGAGTCAACTCTGTTTTCCAATTCCCTCTATATCCAATGCAATGATATGTACTGTAAGATTTACAGAGCTTCGCAAGGTGGCTCATGCCAATAATCCCAGGACTCAAGAGCCTGAGACCTGAAGACTGTGAGTTCAAATCCTATGCAAACACACACACACACACACACACACATGAATACATGTGTAGACACAAGCATATGTATACATGTGCATATTCATGTACATGTGTGTGTAATAATGAAAGTCATGCCTATCTTTCATTTTTTCATTCTTCATTTATTGATTTATTCATTCATCTGCTTTGTGGGATTTCTCAGGGAAACAAAGGGCAGAATATTGCTCTCCGTCTCAAATAAATATCAGAATCACCTGGAGAGTTTTAGATAATTGAAGGACCACCTTCCACCCTAGATGTATTAAATCTAAAGCCCTAAGCCCACATATGTCTTCTAAAGGATGACACATCGTTTTGACATTGAGTCAAGAACTAAAACTGCCAAAGGAGAAAAAGAAGAATCCTTGATAACAGCTCACCTAGAGGGAAGAGCTACTAATTGCTTCCTTCCCGTGACAGCTTGCATAATAATTTCTGGTACTATGAAAGTTAAATCACAAGAGGTTTTCAGGTTAAAGCTGACCTGACTCATCTGAGACCTGTATACCAAGTCTGTGTTATCTTCAGCGATATGGCATGCCCTTCAACCTTTGAGAGGCAGCCAAGGGCAACAGTAATGCCTATATTGTCCCTTTGGACTACCCTGACCATCACTCAAAAGGGAATTTCTTGTGCCTGCTTTTTGGGTTTATGTTCGTCAGTTTTTCTTGCAGGAAGGAATGTTAGTCCAAATAACATAATTGCATTTAATGTGTGTGAGTGTACACATGCATGTCTCTTTGTGTGCAGTTATATTCTATATAATTTTAGGTAAATATATAATCATACAATTCATTGAGAAGTTTTGAAACAATCTTTGTGTTATTTGTCCTTCTGTCTTCCTTACCCATTTATGTCACCTGTAAACCATAATAATGACCGGTATGGCAAGATATCCATACATGTTCAATAGTGCCACACATGTGCTGGTGGTCACCAACAGCTGTCCAAGAAGAATTAAGATCCACTGTACAGGAGGGAAATGATGCTTGGTACTAGAAACCTAGCCAACTACCTGGGGCTAATGAGGTCATGGATCTTAGACATGGAACCTACTTACCACTACCTTGCTAGGTCGGCATAATTCTTAAGTACATTCTAAGTCCTATCCTTAACACCCATAGATAGTGTTGTTACCACCTCTCATCAAAGAAGCTTCTCTTCCGCAGTAAGTGGAGACCACTACAGAAAGCCACAACGGGACACAAGGCTAAGGCCAATGAACTGTGGAGTGCCCAGACCCAATGGATACAGATCCAGCACAGCTCCTGCACCTAAGGCCAAAAGACAGGAAGTCTGCTGTGAGGCTGCCTCTCTTAGAAATGGAGATATATATATATATATATATATATATATATATATATATATATATATATATATACCTGGACAGTGATAATATCAACAGACAAAAGCAGAAGGAGAAAATCTCATGGGGTCTACCTCTAGGCAAAGAACTACAAACAACTAATGACTCCGCATAGGGAGGGTTAAATGTAACAATAGTAAATAAAAAAAAAAGGCTATCAGTTTCAGAGGGGTAACATGGGAAGAGGGAACCCCCAGAAGAAAGGTTTGGGGAGGAATTGGAAGGAGAAAAGGAAAGGGGTCAAGTGATGTAAAAAAGGCACTTAAGTTTTTCTTTTTATTATATATTTTCTGTATTTACATTTCAAATTTTATCATTTTCCCTCCAAAAACCCCCCTATCCTATCCCACACTGCCCTCCCTGCTTACTAACCCACCCACTCCTGCTTCCCTGTTCTGGCATTCCCCTATACTGGGACATCAAGCCTTCACAGGACCAAGGGCCTCTCCTCTCATTGATGACCCACAAGTCCATCCTCTGCTACATATGTGGCTGGAGCCTTGAGTCCCTCCATGTGTACTCTTTGGTTGGTGGTTTAGTCCCTGGAAGCTCTGGGGGTACGAAAAGATCTTTACCAACACTACTACATCTAATAGAGGACTAATATCCAATATATACAAAGAACTCAAGAAGTTAGACTCCAGAGAACCAAATAACCCTATTAAAAATGGGGTACAGAGCTAAAGAAAGAATTCTTAACAGAGGAATACAGAATGGCACCTAAAGAAATGTTCAACATCCTTAGTCATCAGGAGAATGCAAATTAAAATAACCCTGAGATTCCACCTCACACCAGTCAGAATGGCTAAGATCAAAAACTCAGGTGACAACAGATGCTGGTGAGGATGTGGAAAAGAGAAGCATTTAAAAATTTCAACTCTAAATATACAAAAACTATTTTTTTAAGAAGGAAGACTAACAGGTGGGTACATTCGCTCATGTGTGTTTATCTGTGTGTGTGTGTGTGTGTGTGTGTGTGTGTGTGTGTGTGTGTATGCTTGTGTGTGCTTGTGTGTGAATCTTTGCCTGTCTATTTGTGAGTATGTAAGTGTCTGTGTGTACCTTTATGTGTGTGTGTGTGTGTGTGTGTGCTTGTGTGTGAATCTCTGTCTGTGAGTGTGACTGTGTGTATGTACCTTTGTGTGAGAGTCTATGTATGTGTATATCTGTTTGTGAGTGTGAATGTGTATGTATGTAATTCTGTGTTAGTTTGTGTCTGTGTATATGAGAGTTTCTTTATGTGTTTGTGTGTGTGTCTCTGTGTGTATGTGAGTCTGTACGTTTATACATCTGTGTGTCTATATGTATGTGTCTGTGTTAGTTAGTGCACATGCACACTGCATGTGGCTGAAGCAAAAAGTGAACTTGTAATCAATATCAGAAGGGAAGGGATATGGAGAAGAGAAAGAAGAGGTCTGGTATTGCTGGGGATAAGATGATGGAGGAAGAAGAGGCAATGAGCTCTGTAAAAAGAAGGCTGCCATTCACCAGGATGTGGACAGATCCAAGCACAATAACGCTTGTGTGCTCCTTTTCATGTGCCTTTTACGTTGTCCTGAGCCCTACTTTCCTCTTAATGAAATACCAGCTAACTTGACAAAATGGAATGCTGAGTGACGTTTGGAATGTGACAGGTGAGGAATTCAGGAGGAACTAAGTTATTTGGGGATCAGATACTAGTAATTGGTTCAAGCAAGGGGTTAGTGTGGTCCTACTCAACCTGCTGAGACTCCACCCAAAGCAGAGCCATCTCCACTGCAGCACTGATTGGCCATGCCCAGCAGAATTTCTATACCACCATTCCTCCCTCCCCCATCATACTTTACAGGCAGGACAAATTGTAGGTTGAAGATTTTGTGGCTGGGTTTATGTCCCTGTCCAACTGCTAGAGACCTTGCCTTGTTTTAGAAGCCGGTCCATTTGGGCTCTATTTCCTCTGTTGCTAGGAGATTTCACTAGGGTCACTCTTGTAAATTCCTGGGAGTTTCCACAGAACTAGGTTTCTACATGGCCCCTCAAATAGCTCCTAACGTCAGTACTCTCTTCCTCTTACCTTACAACCACCTGATCCCTCCCATTCCCTAGTCCATCACCAAAATCTGTTGTTCCCCCTTGCCAGGGAGATTCATGC
This sequence comes from Mus pahari, assembly GCF_900095145.1. NCBI lineage: Eukaryota > Metazoa > Chordata > Mammalia > Rodentia > Muridae > Mus > Mus pahari. The sequence continues at coordinate 19,159,297 of NC_034611.1, read as the reverse complement.
ATTTCTCCCTTAAGCCTTTCTTGTTACTTGCCCTCTCTGGGTCTGTGAATTGGAGCATGCTTATATTTTACTGTATAGCTAATATCCACTTATACATGTATACATGCCATGTTTGTTTTTCTGAGTCTAGGTTACCTCACTCAGAATGATCTTTTCTAGTTCCATCCATTTGCTGCAAATTTCATGAAGTTGTTGTTTTTAACAGCTGAGTGATACTCCATTCTGTAAATTTACCCATTCTTTCTTTGAGAGACATCTAGGTTAATTCCAGTTTCTGCCTACTATGGATACAGCTGTAATGAACATGATTGAGCAAGTGTCCTTGTGGTAGGGATTTTTTTCTTAATTACTAACTGCAAGTCATTTTTCTCCTGAGTAACTGGTCTGCCTGAAGAGTGTTGCATGCATGAATCTTGCAAATGAACATGGGATATAGAAACCAAAATTCACAGAAACAAAAATGTCTTTGAATAACACTCCATATAAAAAAAATTGAATGTCTTTGAAGTAATGGTGTGAAATTTTCATATATTAGGATCAAATCTAAATCAATACCCCAAGACTCACACTGGTGTGCAAACATTTAAAACCACAGTAAACAAAATGTGTCCCTGAATACATGCATGACTTGACTGAAGCTCTGCAGTCCACCATGTCTGCACAGATTGGAAGCCTTCCTGGGTTAAACCATGATAGAAAAAGGACCTTTCAAATATGCAAACAAACTGAATAAATCTGAGGGTCATGATCACTCTTTTCATATAAAGATATTTCTCTTCACACTCTCATTTTCTCTATATGGCTGTGCTTTAAGGATTTTTCCCATCAATAAATACGTGTTCAGTGAATTAAAAAAGTCAAGGAATAGTTTGTGAGCCATATTAATTCAGATTTTCTACTATCTGGAGAACTAAAGAAAACTCAGACTAGGGTTGGAGAGGTGGTTTAGTGGTCCAAAGCACATTGTGTTCCTTCAGAGGACCGGGTTTCAGTTCCCAGTGCCCACGTGGGAGATCACAATGGTCTGGAACTCAAGTTCCAAGAGATGCAATGCCTTCTCCTGACTTTCTCTAGCATGCACATGGTACACATACATAGATGCACTCAAAACACCCATACACATGTAATAAAACCAAGTAAATACATAAAATCTCTGACATTGTGAAACAAGAGAAAGGTGATAAAGATGATGGAATGGGATTGGCTTCCCATGTGACCTAAGACTTTTAGAGCTGTTTCACTTTCAGGTGCCATGAATCAAGTGTGAGAAACATACACCCAGGCTGTGGATCCTCAGAAGGTCTGTTTTCTGACCCACTCTGTTCAGTTACCAGCAATCTAGGAACACCCTCTCGTCTCTTCAACACTTGGCAGAATTACTCTAAGATATTGGAGTCCATGCTGGTAAAATAGGCTTACAATCTACCTTTGTCCCTACCCCAGTTACAGTAATCAAAGAATCTGCTTTACCACATGGCTGCAAGACAACTGTGGGACACATATGGAGGCTGCAGATGTTCTGGAAGACCAGCTTAAGTCTCCTGTCCAGTCCTTGACCACCTAGTAGGGTCCCTGGAAGAATCACATGACAACAGAGACAGGGATTGTCCCCAAAAGGAAAAGAAGAATTGCTTTCTAAAGCCAAGGGAATAAACTTAAAGCATTTATTTTTCACTACACATAACAGTTTATGATTTTGCTGTGAGGGAAAAAAGCTACTGCTGTTATCAAATTATTTTTTTTCATCATTTAAGATTATTTCATAGCAATGAAAAGTTTGGACACAGTAACAGCACATGGCAGAAAAAAGTATATATATATATATATATATATATATATATATATATATATATACTTTTATAAAAGTATATATACTTTATATACTATATATAAAAGTATATATATATATATATATATATATATATATATATATATGTATATTTGTAAGTGAGGTAACCCAATCACAAAAGAACACACATGATATGCACTCACAGATTACTGGATATTAGCCCACAAGCTCAGAATACCCAAGATACAAATTGCAAAACACATAAAACTCAAGAAGAAGGAAGACCAAAGGGTGGATACTTTGTTCCTTATTAGAAGGGGGAGCAAAATATTCATGGAAGGAGTTACAGAGACAAAGTTCAGAGCAGAGACTGAAGGAATGACCATACTGAGACTGCCCAACCTGGGGATCCATCCCATAAACAACCACCAAACCCAGACTTTATTGCAGATGCCAACAAGAGCTTGCTGACAGGAGCCTGATAAAGCTGTCTCCTGAGATGNTCTGCCAATGCCTGACAAATACAGAAGTGGATGCTCACAGTCATCCATTGGACGGAGCACAGGGGGCCCAATGAGGGAGTTAGAGAAAGTACCCAAGGAGCTAAAGGTATTTATAGCCCCATAGGAGGAACAACAATATGAACTAACCAGTACCCCCAGAGCTCCCTAGGACTAAACTACCAATCAAAGAAAACACATGGTGGGACTCATGGCTATAGCTGCATATGTAGCAGAGGATGGTCTAGTTGGTCATCAACGAGAGGAGAGGCCTTTGGTCCTGTGAAGGTTCTATGCCCCAGTATAGGGGAATGCCAGTGCCAGGAAGTGGGAGTGGGTAGGTTGGTGAGCTGGGGGAGGGGGAAGGGGATAGGGGATTTTCAGAGGGGAAACTAGGAAAGGGGATAACATTTGAAATGTAAATAAAGAAAGTATCTAATAAAAAAAAAAAAAAGAAAGAAAGAAGCAGATAAGCCCCAGCTGAACTACCTAGAAAAAAAGACCTGAGGAGCTGCCTGGAAAAGGCTCAAACCAACTGAGTCACCTGAAAGGGACATTCTTCAATGTGTGGTGCTGCCTGCTGTCTGTGTAGTGTGTTGCAAGTTCCAGCTTTGTGAGCTGTCACCCATGCTGGGTGGGCTTTGGTGATGCCGCTGTCTTTGAGTTATTTCTACTCCTATAAGTTGTCCCTTACCCACATTCCTGTAAATAACAATAAAACTCATTTGTTCATCAAGTTGGGCCTTTGATGATATCTGTTCTTGGAGTATATAGGGTAAGTAGAAGTTTGCTTGCATCTCCCCAGGAATAATGTTGCACAACACCCAGGAATGCACAAATAAAATGGCAAGAGAAACAAACAAAAGAAAAATAATAGAAGAAAATGTACTCCAAAACACAGAAGAACATGTATTGATAAGCAATGAAAACCAATGAGGATTTTTTTCCCATGGTTAGAAAATGAATGATGTAGCATTGGTCAGCTTCTTTTTTTTTTTTTTTTTTTTTTTTTTTTTTTT
>NC_034611.1:19131089-19155810 GCF_900095145.1 Mus pahari | reverse complement strand
TTGTTGTTCCACCTACAGGGTTGCAGCCCCCTTCAGGTACTTGGGTACTTTCTCTAGTTCCTNCATTGGGGACCCTGTGTTCCATCCAGTAGCTGGATTGGTCAGCTTCTAATCTATATTCTCTTCTGCCCTTGAATTCAACTGCCTTGAACCGCAGTCAATTCAACCATACTAAACCAATAGGGCTATATCTTGCTCTTAGCCAGCCCCCCAGACCCCTTAAACCTTGACAAACTTTAAAATGGGTCAAATTTGTCTTTCCTGCCCTCTGTGACAGCGATACTTTTGAGCCAGTTTGCAGTTGAAATGAGAAATAATATATCACTTTAATACTGGGGCCTGAAAGCATCCCCACTGTTTCCTTTGCACTGGAGTAGTCCAAGAAAGTCCCATTGATAAAGCATTGAGGATAAACTGAAGATAAAAGAAGTGGGACATTCTGTTGTGAGCACTGCCCCACACAGACCCACAGCATCAGCAACTGCATGGATAACAGTTCAAGTAAGGGAGTGAGATGGTGTGCCCCTTTGATGCCAGCACTCAGAAGGCAGAGGCAGCAGGTGGATGGCTGTAAGTCTGAGCCCTGCCTGGTTCATATAGCACTCGCCGAGTATAGACAAGACTTAGGCTTTAATTCCTAGCAGACCAAAAGATAAAAAATAAGTAAATAATAAAGTCTTTGTATGCTACATTGCTAAGCAAAAAAATTACAAGTTCAGTCCTTTATTTGGAACGTGGGAGGGGGTCACCAATGAACCCACCAGAGACAGGAATGAAATCAGATGGATTGTCATGTGAGGACTCCTCTGGAAGGCTTCGTGGAATAGGAGGCTTCTGTGAGGAGCTGAAGAATGTCAAGTAGAATGTGGAGAGGTCACAGAGGTCGCTAGGCAAGTGGCTGGAAAGGACATGGCAGACACACTTGCATTCACCGGGAAGTGCAGGCCTCCTTGTGGCCCCAGACTCCTGAGAAGATGGTGATAGCTGCGTTCCATCTGATTGTTTTTCCAAGGGAGGAAGATCGAGTAGAGTTTGTTTTTCTAACAGACCGTATTTTTAGCGGAGTCCATTATGAATCTTACATTTTTCAAGCTGTCTCAAAGCTTATTTTATGTTGACGTATTTCAAAGCTTGCAAAATTCTTCCTTGGGAGGAGATGAGAAGTTTGAGATGAAGGGAAAGTGCATAGACAAGAGCATTACTTCACAACCCATTTACCAAGAGAGAGCTGGACGAAGAAACACTCACGGCGAAGTGGTGCACATTGCCAGCCTGCTATGTTAAAAATCTCTGTTTACAGCAGATTGTGCCTGTGGGAACTCATGGCAAAACATGTGGCCACCTTCTGCTCAGTCCCTTCCTCATCACAGCCCTCAAAACAAGTCACCAGGTCACCGGCCACTGGGAAGATACACCAGAGTGTACAACAGAGCATCCTGAGAACTGATTCCGTTATCCCAGGCATAGTTTCACATGTTCCGAGGCTGTGGTTGGTTTAAATGAGAAATGAAACCCCACCCCCTATTAGTCTCAAGCATATAAACTCCATCCCAAGTTCGTGACTATGTTTGGGAAGGTATAGGTATTTCATCCTTGCGAGAGGAAGTACGTTACCATCTCTGAGAGAAGCCTTTGAAATTAAAAACTTAGTGCAATTCTGGTTTGTGCTCCCTTTGCTTCAAGTCTTATATGTGACGTCGTGAGCTGTCAGCTTCCTGCTCCTCTCATGCTTGCTGCTTGCTGCCATGTTTCCATGACATGATATACTCTTAGCCCTTTGGAACTGCAAGCCACAGCTGATTCTTTCTTTTACAAATTACCTCGGTCTGTGTATTTTATCACAGAAACAGAAAACCAGCTAAAATAAGGACAAAAATATATATTCCTCAACTTGATGTGGTTCTTGACTCTTTGAATACTTTTCAGTTTCTAATACCTGCTCCATATCCGTTCTTTTGATCATTTACTGGACCAACATTTTAAAGAGAACAACAACGTATAGAATAATAATGTGTGTCACCTCCAGATGGAAGCACTTAAGAACCAACATCACCTCCATACTTACTCTGTCCTGTGGTGCCCTGGACATCTTCTGCTAGAATGCTAATCTGTTCCTTCCACTTGATCACCCTGGATTTTCACGTAACTGTGATGCCTGGAAGACAATCTTTTCCCATACTGGGTGGAGTTTTCCTTAACCAAGAAGCAGGTCAATGAACACAAATCTATAAGGAAGACTGTCAATCCTCACAGCACTTACGCTGAGAGAGCACTATTGTATAAGCAGCAGGAAAATGATTTCTTGCCAAATCTGACAACTGGCAAGCTTGACTTCATAATCAGAAACAATCAGGAGCAATTGTTTATTTCTAATCCTCCATTCCCTTTCCAAATGGATCTGCCTCTGGTATTAGCAAGAAGAAAGAAGAGGGTGGGACCTAGAAGGTGAAACAGACTACCCTTTAAAGGCTTAGCAAAACAAAATATGTGTGTGTCACATAAAAGAACATTAGCTTTTATTCTTTAGCAGTTACACTATTTTTTGTGAGCTCTATAAATCTATACATAAGTTTTACCAAAACTGTAAAACACATTCATTGCACAGACTGAGGTTGGCAGGTAAGGGTGACTAATGGAATCAAGGGTGATTATGGGGGCCCTGATGGAGCTCCATCCTGCCTGATTTCTCTAGCATAGTTTACCTTGTTTTGTGTTGAATCTCTTTTATTGGTAAGTATTTCTTTCAAAGGTGGAAAGAAATCATTTGACTTTGCTGGGAGAAGACTCGCCTTGCAAAGCCCACAGTTGTCCCAAGGTATTTAATTGCGCTGGTGCTGTGTTGTAAAACATCACAGTGTTAAATAAACCTGACCTCTGCCACTGAAGCATTCATTCTCCTGCAACCTTGCCATACCCATGGTGTGAACTGGCACATGTGTCACGTCATAACTCTATAGCAAGGGAGAGCAGCTCCCTCCGAAAATAACTGGGACCCTCTCTTTGAGTGCCAAAATTTCAGAATCTCACTTCTTTTCAAGATAAAATTCTTGCAATAAAAACAAAATTTTATTTACTAACTTCCGGGCCAATTATTTTCCCTGTAATTAGCCATTGGAAAGTGAGTATTCACCAACAGATCTGGACCTAGTAATAGCCTGGGGGTAGTATTGAAGGTGGGGCAAAATTCTCTAAGAACAGGGCAGAGCTTTTATTGGTGAAGGTGTGCACTAAAATATTCTCCATCATTGCAAAGGAGAAGGGAAGAAAAACAAGACATACACACTAGGAGAGGGCTGAGGAAATACATTATGGCTCTTAGGATGGAATGCTATGCACCCTTTGAAGCTAAGTTAACGCAAACTATGTGTGGCAACAAAGAAAAATTTTTAAAATGAGAAATCAAAATGACACGTACACAATGGCGTCTGGTATATGTAGAAATAGAAAAAGCACCACCTTAAGGTGCTGGGCTGGGACAGTAGTGGGAAAAGCAACAGAGGGCTACAAGTGAGTGTTCTTCCCTCTGCCCTCTGGATTTTCTCAATCACCCACTGTTGGCATGGGTTGTTGGGTGTCTTTGTGTTAAAGAAGAAAGGCAGACGCTGCAGAACTCAGCCTTGCTATCACAGTCTAATCTCCAGTGGGTCTTAAGATGAGATTGCATAGTAACTTGTCACTATGGAAGAGAGGGGATGACGGGTTGGGAGAGACACAAAGCAATCTACCTTTTGTTGTTGGGCAATGAGTAATTCTGAGACTGCATCTTTATGCTACTCAGACTTGCCCGAACTCTTAGACTCAATCTACTCTCTAACCTTGACCTCCTACAAACTTTTAATGACAGAAATATGCCAATACACCCAGCTCCTGCTTTTGTCTTAAAGCAACATAGCTATGGACGTCTATAGTCCCAGCATTTAAAAGACTGAAACATAAGACCTCAAGTTCAAGGTTAAAGAGGGCTGTATAGTGAGTTTCTGGCCAACCGAAGATGCATATTGCCATACTGCCTCAAAGAAAAACTTAATGATAAAAATTTTAAATATCAGGATATGATACATGGGCAGAGCTGGAGGTGTGCTTGAACAATGGAACTTGGGATGGTTTAAATAAGAATGTTCCTTCTATTGGCTTATATATTTGAGTGCTTAGTCATCAGGGAGTGGAACTGTTTGAAAGGATTAGAAAGATTAGGAGGTGTGGCTTTGATGGAGGAAGCATGTCACTGTGAGGTGGACATTGAGATTGGAAAGGCCATGTCAGGCCTATTCTCAGTATTTGCCTCTCTGCCTGTGGATCAAGATGCAGCTCTCAACTACTACCCCAGCTCCATACTTTCTGTCATGCTCCTCACCGTGTTGATGACAGACCAACCCCACTAAAACTGTAAGCAAATCCTCCATTAAATGTTTTCCTTAGGAAGAGTTTAAATCATGCTGCCCCTTTGCAGCGACACTGCACTGACTGATACAGAAGTGCTTCTGAAGCAATCCAGCAAGGTTTGACAGCCTCACTAGAAATGATCACTATCCCTAGACACCTGGCTGTCTATCTATCCCTATTAACCATGGCGGGGGCGAGGGGTAAATAGACGACACCCAGCAGAAAACACAAGTCTCATGGGGCCTCCTTAGAGCAATGAGAAAGCTTGGTAGCAAGCATTGAACAAAGGAATCCTGAGCCCTATTTAAACTATTCAAAATATCACATGATATGTGAGAATTTTCCAAGAGAAAAAAAAAAAAAGAATGGGGTGGAGCAGTTAGATAATGATTTAAAGAGAAATATTCCATTCTTGAAAAAAAAAAAGGTATAAACATTCCTGGGGTTGTTGGGGGTATTTTTAAAAGAAGAGAAGGAGGAAGGAGAGATAGAATGATAGGTATAAGAGAGAGACAGAGAGAGAGAGAGACAGACAGAGAGACAGACAGAGGAGTGAGAAAGGAACCCCTTGTGGTTACAAAAATCACATTGCTATGTTATGAGGACCAATAAAACTATTAGCTATTGGCCCAAAGCCAAGAATCCATTAATGACAGACTGGTATCTATCCAGGAATGTAAAATGTTTTACTAAATAAACAGTAGAGCAGGAAACATTCAATTTCTGTCCTTATATAAAAACCCAAGTGTGGTTTTGCCCTGAAGTGGGGGAGCACAAGGCAAGAGACAAAAGGCAGCGGAACAACTCTCCAGTGCCAGAAGGAACCCAGACTTCAAACCAACCGCCCCTGGTGTGACCTACAGAGCCCAGCGTGGCAGCTTCCCACTGTCCTTACCCAAGGCAGGCAGCAGCTTTGCAAAATGAAGTAGAAGAATGGACTTGTTTAGAAGGAAGTGGGGTTAGCCACCTGGGATGACAGTTAGTAATTAAACTGTAATGACTGATATTTTTACAGCTTTGCAAGGCTGTGCAAACAAAAGATTACAGCTAATTGAAATATGAAAGCAAAATAACGATTACTATTTGTTACTTGGGGCTAACTATGGGTTTTCACACATAGATAGGCATTTCTCCTGTGTAATGAAATCTTTGGAAAATTATCAGCAAATTCCCTGAAAGCATGAAATGTCTAACCATAAATAACAACAGATGCCCAACTACTTCTGAAGCTCTAGAACTCTGCATCTACCCAGTGGGCTTACAGATTTTTACCTATGAACTTGATCTGTGTTTAGGTGGTCTACAAGGAGTCATTTTTCCAACTGCAGCCAAGACTTTCCACTGGGATTGAAAGTTTTAATCTAGCAGAGGGATTCGGCTGGAAAGGTCTCTGGGTTATGCAAATGTAAGTGGCATTCAAACATTTTAAGACACATAGGGTCACCCCCCAAAAGGTGTTTTGACTCAATCACATTTTGACATATGAGTGATTGTCCCTTGTCAGTCATTGCCTTGCTTTTGACAAGCATCTGATATGCAACTTCTACACCTATGAGAGTCTTTCCTTTGAGGACACCAATTAAAAGTAAAATCAAATTAGACTCTTAAAAAACAGCTCAGATGAGAGTTCCTGATGAGCCTGCTAACTGCCTGTTAGGCCATTTTCAATTCCCTTTGTCAGGGAAAGCTCAACCATACACTGCTTAGCGGGAATGAAGTTACAAGCAGCCATCAAGCATGAAGCCATGAAAACACTACAGAACAATAGCGATTCCCACAGTCAGGTTCAGCTATTAAGGAGCTAAAGAGCAAAGACCAAAGTGTGGACACTTCGCTCCTTCTTAGAATTGGGAACAAAACAGGCATGGAAGGGGTAACAGAGACAAAGTTTGGAGCTGAGACAAAAGGATGTACCATTCAGAGACTGCCACACCCCGGGAACCCATTCCATAATCATCCACCAAATGCAGACACTATTGCATATGCCAGCAAGATTTTGCTGAAAGGACCCTGATACAGCTGTCTCTTATGAGGTTATGCCAGTGCCTGGCAAACACAGAAGTGGATGCTCACAGTCAGCTATTGGATGGAACACAGGGTCCCCAATGAAGGAGCTAGAGAAAGGACCCAAGGAGCTGAAGAGGTCTGCAACCCTATAGGTGGAACAACAATATGAACTAACCAATACCCCTAGAGCTTGTGTCTCTAGCTGCATATGTAGCAGAAGATGGCCTAATCAGCCATCATTGGGAAGAGAGGCCCCATGGTCTTGCAAACGTTATAAGCCCCCAGTACAGGGGAACACCAGGGCCAAGAAGTGGGAGTGGGTGGGTAGGGGAGCAAGGGGGGAGGGTATAGGGGATTTTCGGGATAGCATTTGAAATGTAAATGAAGAAAATACCTAATAAAAATTGGGAAAAAGAAAAAAAAAAGGAGCTAAGAGTTTCTGACCTACAGAATGATGTTTGGTAAAGTGAAACTGTGAGTATTTTCAATATTGTTCACACCTACAGAGGCCAGTCCCTGGAGAAGGGCAGAAGTGATGGGCAAACCCCTCAAACACCATCTCCATCGCAGAGTCCTGTTGTTCTTGCAAGATATGAAGGAAGGATTTCAGAAAAAGTTCACTTCTGAAGCCCACTTGCTAAAATTCCCTTCTTTGTACTGCAGTGATCACCATCATTTTATCCAAATGGGGGAAGAGATGCTGAATTAGTAAAAATCCTGAAATGACACACAAGCTGGATAACTATATCTTCTAGAACAAAAGAACCCTGGGAACTGTAGACCCACAGCCGCAGTGTGCATCACTCAGGATGCAGGAGGCATTGGTTTGGTTTGGGTTCTTTGTTGATGCAATCTAACTTTAGAAGAACTATTCTACTCACAGACCACAAGTCTGCATTAGAAAATATCTTTTATGAATTAAACGTAGAAAACCATACTATTATGACTAATGTTTTTAAAGGTGGTTCTTCAGTATCTCAGCTGATTTTACTATTTTGTGAGTAAACTCTTTTACTGTTTATTTAGTGAGGACATATGTATGTATGTATGTATGTATATGTATATATATATATTCATGTGTGTATTTGTGTCATGGAATACATGTTGAGGTCGGGGGGGTTGGGAGGAGAGGGGAGTTATATGACAAGCTCTTCTATCTTCTACTGGTTGACATATCTCCCAAGGCATAAAATTTTCACTTTTGTCCAGAATGTCATCCTTGAGGTTAAAGAACTCATTCATTAAATTCAATTACCATCTTTCTTTTATTAAAAACAAATTGTTTCCATACAATATCTTTTGATCACAGACCCCTCCCTTAATTTCTCCCAGATCCTTTCTACCTCCCCACCTTTGCAACTTCTTCCCCTCTCTTTAGGAAAATTAGAAAAGAAAAAAAAAAAAAAAAACAAATGAGAAACACATACACATAGACACACACACAAACCATAGAAACACAATATCATAACCCATAATATACAAGGACAAGACCAGTAAAGGTTAAAAACAACAGGCAGTTTTAGGAAACAAACAAACAAACAAACAAAACTCCCCAAGTACCTTTGAGTTCATTTTGTGCTGGTCATCTACTACTGGACTACCCTGGAGAAACTCAGTTTTCCTTTGTGAGCAGTAATCAATTAGAGACAGCTTCTTGGCTGGGGAAGGAAGTCTGTGTGCACTTCCCATCTCATCAGTGAGATGCCAGCAGGCTTGGACCTGTGCAGACCCTGTGCAGGCTGCCAGTCCGTGAATCCTATGTGCACCTGACCTGTTGTGTCTGGAAGACACTGTCTTCTTGGTGGCCCTCATCCCCTCTGGCTATTACAGTCTTTCTGCCTCTAGTTGACATATTTTCCTGAGCCCCTAGGGGAAGGGTGTAGAGAAGACATCTAATGGAGCATTCCGTTCACCCTTTGCACATTGTACAGTTGTAGAACCCTGTATTAACTCTTATCTGCTGAAGGAGAAAGTTTCCTTGATGATGGCTGAGTGAGACACCGATCTATGACATGGTAGAATCATTTATTACTATTTATTATATCCCTTTAGCAGAACAGTAGCATTTGTTTTTTCCTATAGCCCTGTAGCCTATCTGCTCTCAGGTTCTTGGCCACCAAAGCACTATCAGGCATGGGTTCCATCTGTGGAGTGGGCCTTAAATGCAATCAGCTGTTGGTTACTCCCACAGCATTGTGACCTGTTGACCCAGTGTCATGCAGGCAGGTCACCATTGTAGACTGCAGGAACTTTAGCTAGGTCAGTATGTCCCTTTCTCTTCTAGTTGCATGCAGAATCCATTTCAGTACCATGAACACTAGTCAGTCAGGGGCAAAGGCTCTAGTTGGGCACCAGCTCAACTTCTCTGTGTTCAGTGAAAGATGTGAGTACTGTCTTCATCAATGGGACAACCAGTTTGTGAGAGTAAAAAATAGCCTTGGCAATATGATGAGTTGTGTGTGGGTTTCCATGGCGCCCCTGGCTAACAACACAGTTAGTAGTAACCCATTCCTGGCACTGAAGATTCCACTTAATAGTAAAGGACATTTAGTTGGTGCTTTGTAGCCTCTGTTATTCTGTAATTCCATTTATATTTCTTTCATATTAGTAAATATTTTAAGAAGTTCCCACATGTTTTTGTGTGATCCCACAAATAGCCCTTAGTGTTAATTGTCCCTTCCTATATTCAATTACCATCTTAACTGGCATAGAAAAGGGAAAGCTGCATTTAAAAGGAAAAATAAAATTGAGATTAAAAAAATTAAATGACCCAATGAAGGTTGTGCCATACAAAAGTACTGGTCTCAAAACTGGTTTGCTCTCTACAATTGTATGTACAATGCCACTGGTTCTATGTCAAAAGTAAATTTTAACATATTTCATACTGAATTATCACAAAGTCTAAAATAGGACAGCCTCAGCTGAGTGACTTCTTATACATTGGGAAAACTCTACCAATAATTGTTTTTCTCAAAAAATCTGGTATCTACTATTGGGAACAATCACAACCCAAATGGGAAGGGATGCATGACCGGTCCTGTAACAACCATATAGTGGCATAATAATGCTAAGATTATCTCCTTATGATTCTGTAAGAATTGACTTCCCTAAATCTCAGAGGGAAGAGGGGACACATTTTTGACATGCTACAGTAGTATAGCCTTAACATAATGACCAAAGGGGCTGGAGAGATGGCTCAGTGGTTAAGGGCACTGACTGTTTTTCCAGAGGTCCTAAGTTAAATTCCCAGCAACCACATGGTGGCTCACAACCATCTGTACTGCCTTCTTCTTGTGTGTCTGAAGACAGCAATGGCGGTATACTCATATGCATTAAATAAATAAGTCTTTTTAAAAAATAAAAAATTAAAAAAAAACGCATGACGACCAAAGAAAAATGATTACACTATCTGGGAAAAAAAAAGATTACATTAAGTTTGGAAAAGCTCTTGTCAAAGATGCCCGAGATTAGGCAGGAAGCATCTCATCCCTGTGAAGTGAAGGACATGGCATAGGAGACTCAGGGTTCCAGAGAAGACGTAAGCACCCAAAGACACACAATACTTGACATTCTCTAATAGCTAAGATCTAACTATTGGATAAAATGTAAACTATTTAAGCAATTTCATAGCATACATCAAGAAGTTACTAAAATAACACTGTCTGAGAGGGCTGTAATACATGCATGCATGGTGATTTGTAATATATTCAAAGCAGGCAGGGAGATGTGTGTACGCACCGTGCTTTCTTAGCCCTTGCTATTTGTGTGCACACTCACACCATCAACTGGAAACCGAACCCCGCAAACAGATACAGGCTAACAGTGGGAATGTAAGGGTGGAAAAGTGAGAAAGTCCTTAAGACTCTCTTAAACAGAGTTAAGACCTATTAGGTCAAAGCCTGCTGGGTAAATAAACTACTCCCTGATGTCAGTTAGAAACGTTGGGAGGTGCATTAACTTTTTCAGTCCCCTAAGGTACTGTTTAGTAAATTACTATTCCAGTGAACTAAATGATACCCTAGGGGCCTGAAAGAGTTAATGCACCTTCAAAAATGTGCAATTTACTCTCTTCTCACCAGTCGGACAGCATGCACCTGCACACCCTGCCTCTCGGACTGAGTAAATTTAACACCAACTACATTCCTTCCTCTCTTCATTTATTCACTCTCCTGCAGTTCCTTGAGGTCCGGCTTGGGTGAATTGATTTTTCTAGACATGGGAAAAGTGGTGCTAGGAAATACCAGGAGACTTTATAAAAGTGCACTTGTGGATGGAGAAGTAAGAAAGAAGGGACATTCTGAGGTTTCTTGCAATGAAGACAGGAAGACAAAGGAATGTGCTGGAGGGAGGCTGGAGAATGAGCCTCGAAAGCAGGACAAACAGCTCTTCAGAGTAGCCCACTCAGTCCTAGGTGTGAAAAGTCCTCCAGAGCTATTAGGAACACCTCCATTCTTTCCTAAGCACCAGGCACACAGCAAGCATCCACAGAAGCAGGCTGATCTGCGTGCTTGGAGTGAGGGGACAAGGTAGCGGGTGAGGCCAAGTACATGCCACGAGCTAAGACCTCCACTTCCAGTTCTGTCAAATTCATTCTTAGAGCCGTGGTGGCACATACCTGCAACCCCAGTGCTTGAGAAGCCTAAAGCAGGAGGCTCCTGAGAGCGAGGATCCAAGAAAGGAAGGAAAGAAGAAAGGAAGGCTCCTCAAGGATGCAAGAAAGGAAGGAAAGGAAGGGAAAGGTGGAGGAGAGGGAAGTGAGGGAGGAAAGGAGGAAGAAAGGAAAGAGGGAGGGAGAGAATAAGGAAAAGAGAGTCTGATGGGGAGAAAGCAGAGGGAAGGAGAGGAAGGGGAAAGAAGGGGAGGAGGATAAGGAGGGAAGGCAGGAAAGAAAGAAGTGGAGGAGAAGGAAGGAGAAAGAGAGGAAAGATGGAGGGAGGGGGAGAAGGGAAGGAGGGAGAGGAAGAAGGAAGGAAAAGTAATGATGGATAAAGGGAGGAGAGGGAAGGAGGGGTGGGGAAGTAAGATGGGGAGAAAAGGAGAAGGAAAGAAGGAATGCAAGAAAGAAGGAAGGAAAGAAGGGAGGGAAGAGGAGAGGGAAGAAAGGGAAGAAGAGGGAGGGAAGGAAGAGAGGAAATGAATGGGAGAAGGAGAAGGTAGACAGGCAGGCAGAAAGGAAGGAACAAGTGAATAAACAAATGAATGAACTAACAAATGAATAAAGAGAAAGGGCTGAGGGAGGGAGGAAAGATGTGAAGAATCTGGAAATGGGGATAGCTTTCCTTTTTCAAAATTAGAAGAGAAAAATAAACGGTGTCACTTGATGGTGCTTGAGCAGCTCTCAGAGATGAAAAGAGAGGAGGCTGCAGGCTGTTCTAGAAGAAAAGTTTCTGGTCTTTGACAGTTTCAAAGGAAATCTGTCCTGCATAAGGTAGGTTCCTCCATGTGAGACAGCGCTCTCTAGAGAGATGAAGCAAGCAGTCCCTGTGGAGGCTTGGTAGGTCCCCCATATAACAACTGAAGTTCCAGCCATGTGGCAATTCAAGTCTAAGGGTCATCTGCTAGTGGAGATTCTCCTTCATTCTGTTGGGATAAATTTTGTCCTCTTGATGGAGACCATCTTTCTCACTCAGAGATGTCCATTTCACCCTAAGCATAGCACGTTAGCAAAAGGGAACAGGCAGAGGAACTGTGACCCAGGGACACAGTTCAGGATGCAGAGCAGATGCTTGTTATATCCTCAGAATCCACATCAAGTTAGAGACCCAGGTCACAAGGTGATATCGTAACCCTTTAAGGTCAGTTCTTAAAACAAACAAACGAAAACAAACCTCTGGCTCTGCGATAGGAGTCGGACTTTGGAATCAGAGCAGTGTTCTGGATGTCCCAAAGAGCTAAATGAACAAATAACTTAATCTTCTGAGACATGATATTTTTAATCCTCTCCAAAGGGCCAGTCATTGGTAGCACTCATCATACGCTACAGACCCTGGGTGACACATCTGAGGGCTCCCTCTGTGACCAGTCTACACTGAGGGCCCAATGAGGGCTGATTGTAAATGTTCACCCAAGAGTCTCCCAAATGTGTCTGTTCCACTCTCAAGCCCTTGACTCATTGTATATGCGTATCCATGCATAGACATCAGTGTGACTGTGTGCACATGTTTGTGTGAGTATGTCTGGGCATACAGTAGTAAGGGCACGCCCATGTCCTAAACCCGCCAGGAACCCAAAGTCCTCTTGCTGGCCTATTGTGTTACAGACACTTCTTTGAAGGAAGGGACAACTTGGGAGACATCCTATGCACAGTTCTTTCTCTCCTGCGTGTCCCTCCTCTTCTAGATGGCCTTCATAGCCTCTTTCCTCTAAAGGAGAATTGTCTAAAGGAATGTCTAAAGGAAATTGTAAATACTAAAACATTTGTTTTGATCACCAGAAAATTAAACAAAAGCCTGGCTCCGTTGAGTTTCTCAGTTCCTGATGGAATTGTCTGAAGGTTTCTCTGACATCTCTACAGAGAAGCTGGGAAGGAAAAAAAAAAAACAAGTCTCTAAATATTTCTACCTAATTTCAAAAGAGTAATTAGTAAAGAGTAATTCAATCTTGTGGCTAAATATGCACATAAGTATTTTACAGGCAGTCTCATTGTGCAACCTAACCACAACATAACTATAAAACCAGTATCTTGCTGTTAAAATACCACCAATAAACATGATGGGTTAAACCTTTATTGTTACCTGAGATATGACTGAATAAGAATGGGGCCACAGGTCTCTCCCCTCCGGGTCAGTACATACTTTTCAGTAGCCAGTGCCTCAAAAGAGAAAAGCGCTTTGAATGCAGCGAGTTAAATACACTCTTGCAAGTTCGGTCAAGTTGGGTCAGACGGAGAGCATTACCTGATCTAGCCTTGAAGCCAAAAGCGCCCACACACTGCAAGGATTGGATGTAATTGACCTGGCTTGCTTTGTTGGAGGCAAGGCAGCCTATTTAGAAGCTGCTCCACTAAATGGGACCGCTTTCTAAACAGGCCACCCCATAAGAAAGTGAAAGGAAAGGCAATTACTGGCCTAAATTGAGCATTTAGCAACTGCCGGAGGGGAGGGTCAATTGAAGAGGCTATGGACAGTGAACTCATCACTAAACAAAGATAATCTGATAAGACGTTTTAAAATACTCTTGCTCAGTTCTTTGAAAAAAAAAAAAAATACAAGGGAGGGGGAAGGCATCTGATGTGAGGCTGGCCTGGCAGTCCCATAACTCAGGAAAACATTGTTGACTGCTAAATTAGAAAAATCACAAACCAGAAGGGGAGGCTTTGAGGAGCCATGGTTTCAGCAACCGTTTCAGGTTCTGTGGGACTCAGAGGACTGAAGGTCTGTGGAGATTAAATCCATAAAGCAAAAATTCAGACTTAAGGCCCTTTCCAGATCGGTTGCTCTACGCATTTGCAATAATCTCCCACTGATAATAGTCATTCAAAACCAATGTCCTGCACTAAACTGCCCTGTGCATCATCCTGTTTCTAGTGCTGGAATCTCACAGTACAGTCTGTCTGAGATTAATATGTGTGCCCTGTTTGGGTTCATAGACTTATTTAACATTTATTTACTACTTTTGTGGGTTGGGGTGCGTGCCACAAAGTACACGTGGAGGTCAGAGGACACCTTGCAAAAGTCAGTCCTCTCCTTCCACGGTGTGGGTTTCCAGGCAAGCACCTTCACCCACTGAGCCATCTCACAGTGGACCTTTAGGTACATGATAACATAATCCAAGACTGCTAAACAGTTGTGACCAAAAAAGCAGTATCGGCGTTCCATTGGAATTGCAGGGCTGGTGCCTCATCTCTCACTGTCCCTGTGAACGAGGCTTTAATTGGCCTGGGTTTTGTGAGATACGACACATACCATTTCTTCTCTCAGCTTTGTTTACTAGTTGCTTGTTTCCAATGAGCATAACTTTTTTTTTTATGAAAGATTAAATGCATTTCACCATCGGAACGAAATAGGCGGTTTAATTTAGCATAGATGGAGAGAGTGATGATGTAAAGAAAGGGACATCCTGCCTCAGTACTCAGACACATGCAAATCTGACCTGATGACTCTAACCCTTTTAAATACCAAGAGCTGGAGATAGTCCCTAAAACCCAACAGGCAAAGCAGCATTTTAGAGCCCCCCCTTTTTGAAAGATCTATTCATTTTTATTTTATATGTATGGGTGTTTTGCCTGCATGTATGTCTATGCAACACCTGTATGCAGTGCCCACAGAGGCCAGAAGAGAGTCTCAGATTCTCCTAAAACTAGGGTTGCACGTGGTGGTGAGCTGCCAGAATCTTACCTGGGTCCTCTAAAAGAGCAGTCAGTGCTCTGAACCACTGAACTCTAGCCTCTGGAAGCAATGTATTATTTTAAACCACTCATTTGGGTCAATCAAATGAAACAGTGATATAAAATTCCAAGTAAATTTTTTAAAAACCCAAAGTTATAATAAACACTCACATATGTACACATGTATTTGTTAAGCCTTTGCAAAAACACTTTTCAAAAGGAACTTGAAGACAACCATTGTTACTTCAAAGTCCCCTCAGAAAACCTCAGCCTGGGATATCCAAACTGGCATGTTGACATCTGATGGAACTTTACAATGTCAACAGGCGATCTTCCAATGAGCCACAGCATCTTGCCCTCCATGTAATGCGACTCACATGAAGAAAGGGACATAAAAAGAATTGAGCATAGGGTCCCCGGAGAAGGAGCAAGAGAAAGGACCTAAGGAGCTGAATGGGGTTTGCAGCCCCATAGGAGGAACAACAATATGAACTAACCAGTACCCACAGAGCTCCAAGGGACTAAATCACCAACCAAACAGCACACATGGTTCGACTCATGGCTCCAGCTGCATATGCAGCAGAGGATGGCCTAATCAGACGTCAATGTGGGGAGAGGCCCTTTGTCCTATGAAGGCTCTATGCCCCAGTTTAGGGGAAGAATGCCTGGGCCAGGAATCAGGAGTGAGTGGGTTGGTGAGCCAAGGGAGGGGGAAGGGGATAGGGGATTTTCAGGGGAAACCAGGAAAGAGGATAACATTTGAAATGTAAATGAAGAAAATATCCAATAAAAAAGGAAAGTTGGGAAAAAAAGAATATTTACAAACAGAAAGCCACAATAATAAGCACCCAAAGAGTGCTAGTAACCAACAACATATAAACCATCAAATTTTGGGGCTGATGAAATGACAGAGATGTTTAAACATTGGTTGCATAGTTTTGAAAAAAAAAAAAAACTCATGCATTCCCTGAGTGATTTGAAAATACAAATTTCCTAGAAGGCAATTTTCTATCATCTTAGGATAAAAGCTCAACACACCCATCTTTTTTGTTCCAGCTCTTTAATATTTGGCTGCTTTCTGGAGAAGATAACTATGCATAGAGAAATTCATAAAGCTCCAAAGAGGGCTTTTCCTCACAGAACTATGATAATGGTGGAAACAGGATGCAACCTAGAGAGTTCATGAAAGAATTCTGGGAAAGGGTAAGGGCACTGGGGAGAAGGCTCCACGGTTAAGAGCACATGTCCTTGCATAGGACCCAGGTTTGGTCTACAGCAGCCACACGGTGGCAAACAACCATTCGTAATTCCAGATGTGGATAATACTTTTTTGACCTCCTTAGGGTCCAGGCACATACTTGATGCACATACATACATGCAAGGGAAATACTAATACACATAAAATAAATCTAAAAAGAAAATTATGGTGAGGCTATGCCAGTGTCTGGCAAACACAGAAGTGGATGCTCACAGCCAGCTATTGGATGGAACACAGGGCCCCCAATGGAGGAGCTAGAGAAAGTACCCAAGGAGCTAAAGGGGTCTGCAACCCTATAGGTGGAAAAACAATATGAACTAACCAGCACCCCCAGAGCTTGTGTCTCTAGCTGCATGTGTAGCAGAAGATGGTCTAGTCAGCCATCATTGGGAGGAGAGGCCCCTTGGTCTTACAAACTTTATATGCCCCAGTACAGGGGAATGCCAGAGCCAAGAAGGGGGAGTGGGTGGGTAGGGGAGCGGGAAGGGGGGAGGGTATAGGGGACTTTGGGAATAGCATTTAAAATGTAAATGAAGTAAATACCTAATAAAAATTGGAAAAAGGAGAAAAGAACAATTGAATACTGTAAAAAAAAGAAAATTATGAAATATATAACTGAAAAATACCTCTTGGTTGCTGTTATTTCAAAGGAGCAGAGTTCATTTCCTAGCACCTGACATCCAGTGGCTCACAACTGAGTGTAACTCCAGCTAATATGGTGCAGTGCTCTCTTGTGGCCTCCACAGGGGCTCTACATGCAGGTGTGCAAACACATAGAGACACGTAAACGACAACAACAGCAACAACAAAACATGTTTGGATTTTTAAAAAAAGAAGAAGAATGTAATTTAATTGGTGAGGTAAGAAAATTATGCTAAACCTCACTATTTTGTACAGATTACTCAAAAGAACCAATTCACATCTTCTTAGAGAATCCTATCAACTGGTAACTGGTTGTATAATGATGTTTATTACACAACCTATTAGGTGAACCTGTAGAATTTCTTCACCATGAATGTGCAAAACGCTTCCAGGTATGTGGTGGGTCTGGGAATAATAAAAAAAGGATTTGGGGAAAATGGAAACTGTTTAATAGGACTGAACAGAAAGTACATCTGGGCAAGCTGATTCCAAAGCTAACCTCTCTGTCATGCCCATTCACACCGCTAACCCTTCACCTGGTAACTGATGAGACCCACAGTCAGCAGCTCTTTCTTTCTGCTGCGTTTAGAGCACTGTCAGTCTTACAACATGTCAGGTGCCGTCTAGCTACAAGGAAAGAACCTATTTCCCCTGTGAGAATGCTTCTTAGGCACACCCTTGGGAGGAGGGCTACCAGACCGTTCACCATGGACTGTCTATGTGACCCAGGAAGTCACTCTCCTTCCAGGCCTGATACTGTCCGTGTTTGAGAATTGTTACTGGGGATTGTCAACTGTACCAGTCATCTGAGCCTTTATGCCTTCCCTTATGGTCCTTCCTGTTTATCTGGGCCCAGAACTGGCAGCATATCTGTAGCTACTTTGAAGATGACCTCAGCCAAGTCTGCTGCATTTCTGCCTACTCTTTTTCTCTGCTAGCTATTCCTCAGCTGACTCTGCTGGCTGGGACCTCATCATCCAGTTCTAGCCTACATCCTATCAGGTCACTCCTGAGTATGTGACTATAATATGTGGCTTCACATGACTACACTGCTCCCCTGTTGCTCTGCCTATGTCAGTTAACAGAAGCCCTGTTGTTTGGGACAGGGAACTTGGGATCACCCTCAGTGCACATACATCATCATCAGGACATACACATTCATCAGGACCCTTACTGAACTTTAGCTTCCTTTTTAAACAGCATGGAGCATGCTGTCTAACTACAAAGGAAGAACTCTCCTACCTCTCCTGTGAGAGTGTCCTTCTGTTTGTGAAGGTTCCTTGGATCCAAGGAACAGTCTTTCCTTCCGATCTTTGTAGTAGCCTCTGTGGGCTCCCAGCTTCCTCTGTTGCCAACCAGAGTCCTCCCTCAGCACAGCACATGGAGAATACCAAGCCCTTCTTTAGCCTGTTCTCAGGCAAGAGGAAATCCAGATCCTTGGGCCATTTCCTACACCCAGAATAAGCTGAGGCTTCTATACCCTACCTACCTTAGCTCACTCCCCTCCTGTTCCCTTGTTCTTCAAAGATACCAAGTCACTCTTAGGCACAGTCATAGCTATAACCTCAGCCTCGAATGGCCTTTCACGACATGAGACTCGAGCCTTCACACAACGGTCTCTGCCAGTGAATCTAATCTTAAAAATATCATCTTAGGTTGCAGCACCAAATTCATCTTTCATACATTTCCCATGTCCCTAGGCCTCGTTTTGTCTCCAGTGCATTTATCATCTTCTAACAGTCACTGTGTACGAATTTGTTTATGTTTAACTACACATAATTAGAAAACTCCCCAAATCATTTCTTCTCAGTGGCATATTCACCAACATTGTGTCTGTTTACATCATTGCGCAATCTCCAGAGCTCCTTTTATTTTAGAAGAACTAAAATCTTTCCCTATTAAATGACAATTCCCCATTCACAAGTTCCTTTGGCCCCTGGCAACTACCATTTTATGTTCTAGATACACAAATTTGATACTAGCGATAACTCATATTCTTGGAATTGGGTTTTGTGTTGTTTTATTTGCAACTAGAATTTCTCACTTACCACAATATCATCAAGGTCAATCCCATGTTGGATTAGGCATGGGAACTGTCTTCTTCTTAAAGGCTGCATAATATTCCACTCGGTAACTGCAGCCGTGCCAGGTAGCATGTGCCACTACACCCAGGGCTTCTACTTTTTGATGCATGTAAATGAGTTATTCTCACTGACTTTCATCAGTGGCTGCAGCCTCCATGGAGTTATAAACAGTCTTTGAGACCGTGCTTTAAGTCCTTGTGGTTATAGGCCCAGAAGTAGAATTTCTGGGACAGATGATGATCTGATTTTTACACACTTTATACAGTCCTACATCAATGATCAGTGAATCCGATTTCTGCATCTCCTTGGCAATACTTGGTATCAAATGTCTTCCCTTGTATAGTAGCCATCCTAACTGGCATGATGTGGTCATTCACTGTGGCTTTTACCTTTCGCTCAAACAGCGAAGCATTTTTTTCATGTGCCCGCTGTCCACCCTTGTATTTTCTTTTGAGAAATATCTATTTGCCAATTGCTAAGCAGGGGTCTCATTGCTGTTTTATTATCAAAGTTCTTTATATATTCTGAGTCTTAACTCTTGGCCACATATGTGGTTTGTCAACATTTCCTCTGAGTCCACAGGCTACGTTCCATTCTGCAGATTGTGCCCTTTGATGCACAGAGTTCAATGACCTGTTCTCTACCTCTGCCTCTAGGATGCCAGCTCTCTCAGGGTAACGATGACCATCCAGTCTACTGCTGTAACTGCTACCCTTTGAGCAGTACTTGCACTTAGTGGGTTGCGACAAGGATTTGCAGATCAAATGTATGTGTGATCAGACCAGACAGCTTAAAGATATGTGGGCTCTCCATGCTTCCTAAATCCCTTAAACAATGCAAAAGTGAATAAAATCTGAAGCATAATTAATAGTTTTTAAAATGCATAATTGTCAAGTGGGCTTCCTGGATGGAGAGCTTTTTTGAAATTCTTCTCTCCTGAGCAGCTAGTTTCCCAGGCTAGAGGGAAAGCCTGTCTGTGCCTCTCTTTGGAATCCCCTGAAGTGACAAGCCTGGATAAGTGCAGGCTCCCTCTTGCTGGGTTGTGTCCCCACCACCAGATTATTGTCTTGCCTGGCCCCCACCTTGCCCTCCAAGCCTGGCCTCTATCCCGTCCTCCTTCCCACTCTGAGCTGCTCCCCAAGGCCCTGGCGAACATGGCCCCCATATCTGCTTTATGTCGAGGGTCCTGCCAGCTCTGTCAAAGATTACTTTGCTTCCATTGTTCACTGGGGACCACACACCAGGGCAGGCTCAGGTGCTCTTCATGCTAAGGAGGCCTGTGGGAATCTCTGGGAAAGGAACGAGGAGGGCAGTGACTGAACAGTCCTCTGGAGGGGGGGGCAGTTCAATGTCAATCCCGATTAATGATAATGGTAGATTAGAATCTGCTTATGGTTTCCACAAGGGAGGCTGTGCCAAGAAGCTTGCAAGGTGGTAGTTCAAAGGGTGTAGGGTCGGTCTGGCTGATGCTGTAGACTCGCTTTTCGCAGAGGGGAGCTCAGCAAGCTGGAGGAGTGTGCCCCAAAGGGTGTAGAGATGCCTGACAGTGTGCCTTGTCTTAAATGAGATTCTGTCCGGCAGGTGTACCGCTTCATTTATGTATACCAGTAGCCTCTCTCCTCGAGGCAGCTACTGAAAGAGATTGCCTCTTCTCTACTCCTTCTGAGTGACTATGTTTACCCAACCCCCCCACCAAAAAATAGGAACTGCTTCCCAACTTTGTTGTCCAGAGGCAACATATGAAGATGCACTTGGATTGCTGAAGTTCAGATCCCAACCAGGCTGTTTTATCACATTGGGACTTCAGCAAAACACTTCCTCTCAAAGTCACCTTGTCTGAAAAAAAAAAAAAAAAATGGGATGCTTCGAAGACTGCCATGAAATCTGTTATAAAAACAAGACATGAGATTTGGCATGTGAAAGTCAAAGAACAGGGTCTGGCATGTAGTAAGCACTTGACAAATGTATGTTGTGACTATCGTTGCACAATTAGGGCAGGGTCAAAGGTCTCTTCCTTCAGAACAGGGTTTCTCAACCTCAGCCTGTTGACTTTGGGGCCTGATCCTTCTTGCTTGTCTGTGTGTTGAAGGATGTTTAGCAGTATCCCTAGTTCCTTGCTACTAAATGCTGGTGGCAATCACTCATCTCTAACTCTCACCACCACCACCACCACCACCACCACCACCACCACTGCCATTTATGACAACCAAAAATGCCTCCTTCCAAGTGTTCTCAACAAAGGAGTGAGAGAGAACAAAAGGGAGAAAACCCACAGTCAAAAACCACTGGACTGAAAACTGCTGCTGTCAGATAAACGACAAAAGGTAGATGGATGTGTCAGCTGGTATAGGGGGGGCAAGGCAATGTTCTTTAAGCTTGGAGTTTTAGGTTCTGGAGGATGCAAGACTAGAGAAAGGGATCCTAGTACACTTCCCAACTTTGTGGTCCCGAGTAACCTTTTCTGGCAGATGTGCGCAGCCTCCATTCCTGCCCTCCAAATGGGCGCCACCACTCATTCTCTTCCACATGGTTCACACAGTGACCTAAGGGGAAAAGGTCTTCTGTACCAGACAGCTGAATGCAGGTGTGTGCATCCCTGCGGAGATACCTGGCAATACTTGGTGCATACGGTAACCTCAGTGAATGAGACCGAAGGCCAAAGCTGGCTGCCTTAGTTGTTCTTTCTGGCTTCTTTACTGACTTTTTGTTTGCTTGTGGTTCACAGAGCAACGAAATCGTTCAAAAGCAGCATACACGATATAAAATGGAAGTCTAGGTAACGAAACTAGGAAACAGGAAACACACACATAGACTGCGAAACTAGGAAACAGAAAGCACACACATAGACTGCGAAAAGCCAGCCTACAGCATGGGAAGAATGCCAAATGTTGATACCAGTGACAAGGTGACAAGGGAGTTATAGTAGGCTGTGTTCTGATGCTTACCCCAAAACTCTTGGAAAGTTTTTATTTTCTTTTTACCTGTCAATACATTTCTCTCTGTTCTTGAGCGTTTTAAGGAATAAATAGAAGAAAAAAAAAATCCTGTTTAGAGGCTTCTAAACCAAGGCGCTTCTTGGATGCCCAAGAAATTAGGTGAAATATGGGGGACACATTCTCAGAGTAGATTTGGGATAAAAATGGGCCATCTGGAAATGACAGTAACGGTAAGAGAGCCACGCTACACCTGGCTTTGGCATAGAGACCTTTCTTGAAGGCTGAGACAATCAGAGGTGAAAAACACCATTTTCTTTGCATGATGAGTGAAACAAAATGCAGTGAAACAAAACTAGGAGATAATGATAATCGCCCACCTGCTCATGAAAGCTACTCATGATCTGCCCAGGGAAATGGACCCAGGCTTTCCCAAACAAGATGGCTGGAGTTACCATCTCTCTGTGTAGTTATCTTGAGGTTTGGGAGCTAATTAGAGTGTTCCATTCTTTTTCTTTGGTTGGTTATTGTTTGTTGTTCTGTTTTGTTTTTTTTTCAAGACATGCTTTCTCTGTGTAGCCCTGGCTGTCCTGGAAGTCACTCTGTAGACCAGGCTGACATTGAACTCACAGAGAGCCTCCTGCCTCTACCCGTGGGTGCTGGGATTAAACACAGGTGCCACCACCACTTGACAGGACACTTCATTCTTGATAGTCTCCATCCATCAGTAGGCATAGAAGGTAGTATTTGCAAAAATACATAAAACTTTTTATGGGGACACCACGCTACGGGTTGCCATAAAATGGTTAAGGCCCTGGTCACAAATTTTGCCAGTGACAACAGTGCCCATGTTAAAGCCCATGTCCAGTGAGTGAGTCTTTAGAAACCAATGAACTCTGTAACAGCTTCGGTTGCTTTTTAGTGGTGATCCATTCTGGTTCTCAGACTAATTTCTCATACCAAACCATAGCAGAACCTCGTGACACTTCTTCCTCCATTCTGTAGTGCCTGCTCCAGACTAACTAAACATGATGTGCCTGGCCTGAAGGTGTAGCCAAAAGAATGCAAGCAGCACCATCCGTAGTCCCTGGCTTATAATAGATTTGGAAATCACTGGGGACAATTCAACCACCTTTAGCTTCAATGAAATGATGGATATCTGATGTGGCCACGGATCCCTGTTCTGATGTTGGCAGAGCCCGTGTTAGCTCATCATAGCACCTGTCAGAATGTTCTGGATTTTCATTTATGTCAAAGCATGGAGAGTAACTTTTCTGCTGTGCTTAATGCAAACTTAAGAGTAGATGGGGGTCAGGAAGTTGTGGCACCCGAATGCAGAAATTCTATGGTTAGTGTGGTCCTGTTTCTTAGGATTATGTTTCTAATTCTTTATATCCATTTTCACTTAGAAACTTCTGAAAGACAAAAAAAAGTAAAGGCTGTATTCTCCTAAAAGTCATTGCATATGGAAGAGTGGTCAAGACTGGCCAATGAATCAGCAACAAGACTAACTTAAAAGAGAACTTTGCAGCTTGTCAATGTGACGGATGTCTCCCATGCTCTCCATTGCTCAGATGTGACTCCTGGGTGTTTTGGCTGGAGAGAAGAAATCTTTGTGGTATCAGGAATAGTGGTTTTCGGGACCCCTTTATTCTCTGTTGCTCGCTTTTCTTGTCAGAACTGAAGAAGCACCAGCCCCACATACATCAAGATAAGAGCCATGCTTCCATTAATGCAAAGGGAGGCTTTGGCAAGAGGCAAGATGGATTTTACATTGCAGATGGTAAAGGAGAATTTGCTCCAGGACCTTATCTGGCTTCTGATCATCTGGACAGGCCTGCAGAAAGAGAAACATTGGTATTTACTTTCAAGACAAAAATTGCTACTTCATTACATCAAGTATGCGTTGCAGCTGCTGAGAAACAATGCTGTGTGTAGATCCATTGCTATTCAGTCTACATACACAAGACAGGCAGTATACTGACAGGAAAACCATACAAAGGCAGCCAGTTAAAGAAAGGCAAGTCCACATCTGGCCACCTCCATGAACAACATTCTACAGTAACCAGAGGGTAATACAGTTAACAAGCAAGTGTCTGTTCACATTAAGAGAAACAGAAC
The DNA here is from genome assembly GCF_900095145.1 of Mus pahari. NCBI lineage: Eukaryota > Metazoa > Chordata > Mammalia > Rodentia > Muridae > Mus > Mus pahari. The sequence continues at coordinate 19,132,056 of NC_034611.1, read as the reverse complement.
AGGGAAACATGGAGAGCCACCTTCATCCGGTTCCTCTTTTCCAGTGTGAGACCAGGTCTCCAAAAGAAAGCAAAGCTCACCTAGAAGAAGCCCACAGAGCAGCCACTTCAGGAAGTCATGGCCCGGGCGACCTACAGGAACTTCCTCTTCCCGTGTGTTCATCTGCTGTAGAGATGCCACATGAGACATTCACAGCCTCTCCTCTCTCATTCTCTACTGATTCTGTCCTGGGGACCCATAAGTTGCATTGCTCTGTCTGACTGTCCTCTGCCACCATGGACATTCCTTCTATTCTTGTTTCTGCCAGTTTTTCCTGGGTTTTGCCTCTCCACCACCATCTCCAGGAATCAGGACCTGCTTGCTGGTGGTAAAGCCTAATACCCAAACTGAAACATCTGCTGGGAGTGTTTGCTTTCTCTCGTGACCACAGAAACGCCCTCATTTTTCATCAGCTTTTTCCTTCTGTTTCTATAACCCCATCAAAACCAAATATACCCAGGCCTCCCCATCCATCTTGGGGAACAAGACAAAACCACTCTCATTTAGCCTTGGCGGCATGCCCACCCCCACCTTTCTCCTTCCTGCTTGCTGGCCCCTCCCAACCATCAGATTCTCACTCCATCTCAGACCCTCCCTCCAGGCTTAAGCGCTCCCAACTTGTCTCTGCTTTCTTTCATCAGACTCATTTCTTACATCCCTGAAGTTCTGTTTCTGGGGCTGTCTCCTTTCACTGCCCTCCCAAAGAGTTCCTCATAGTCAAAATAATTGAGTACTTTCTTTCCCTTACCTTCTGCCTCCAAATTGCCATTTAATGGATCTCTTAAGTGTCCCTGAACTCTGACCACTCTCTCCAGCCTGCACTTTGCCATGTGAGGGATCCAAACTTGCTCTGCCTCCTCCTCCTCCCCCTCTTCCCCTCCTCTTCCCCCCTCCTCCTCCCCCTCCTCTCCCTCCTCCTCCCCCTCCT
>NC_034611.1:19093218-19130694 GCF_900095145.1 Mus pahari | reverse complement strand
TGCTACGGATGGTTGTGAACCACCATGTGGTTGCTGGGATTTGAACTCTGGACCTTTGGAAGAGCAGTCGGGTGCTCTTACCCACTGAGCCATCTGTGTCAGTTTTGAACCATGGAAGAGAGCCCACGAGCGAGCAAGGGAGCGAGCGGCAGCTTTGCCTGTCAGTCAGCAGTGAACCCAGCTTCAGCTGCTCCTGCAGTCCTGTAGAAGCTCTGGCTCTGGCTGTGTCCCTCCCTGTGTGTGCTCTTAGTCTTCATTCTGCCTGGGGCAACACTCCCTCTCTCCCTCTCACCCCTTCTGCAACTGTGAACTTCACGTTCTTTCTTCATGACTTTCCCCTTCAATTCTCTGACACTTAATTATCTTATATTTTATTCTATATTTTGAGATGAAGTCCCATTGTGTGGCCCAGGCAGATGGAGAATTTCGGGGTTGCCATGATCCTTCTCGTTTAGCCTCCTGATGCTGTGCCTCTGTCTAGCTTTGACAGCAGCGTTAGCTTTTCCAAAGGGACGATTCTCTCCATCTTGAAGCCAAATAACACCTTCTTAACTAGATCTTCTTACTACTTATCACTCTGATTTTTAAATAGCTTGTGATGGGATTGGAGCAGTTGCTTTGAAATTTAAAGCATACACTGTTCTTGCAGAAGACATGAGTTTAATCTCCACCACCTATGTTCTGGAAGATTTTAAATGCCTGTATGTCTGTAGTTACAGTTCCAGGGGGATACAATGGTTCTGGCCTCCAGGGGCACCTGTACTCATATGTATCACACACACACACACACACACACACAATTAAAAATAAAATTGTATTTTTTTATCTTTAATCTTCTTTTATAGTCCAGTCATTATGCCCTTCCCGTTATGCCCTCTGACAGTTCCTCAGCACATTACTCCTCCCCTTTCTCCTAGAGGATGTCCCCACCCCACCCCACCCACACCCCCACACACCCTACCAGACCTCCCCACTCCCTGAGGCTATTTTCTCTTAAATGCTTATGGCTGTCATCACCCTCCAGACCACAAGCTCCTGGGCATGACCATCTGCCCTCCCTTCTTGCAACCACAAGTTAAATATTCCCCACTCTTCCACTCTTCGCTTCTGTTCTGTCCTTCACTTCCTACAGCCCTCTCCGCTGTCCTGCCTGTCTCCTTAGCTGAACCACAGGGAGCAGAACTCTTAAACCCTCCATACTTCTTTCTAGACAGTGTTTTTCCTGGAAACTCTGTTCCCCAGCCCAGTCCTCTGACATTGCTCCACTTCTTCAGTTACATCCAGTTCCTATACCTGTGGGCAATATCATCCATCTAACAAGTATTAGCTATTTATTTTGTGTCCTTAGGAAGACAATATCAAACATTCTGGGCATCTTCTATCGTCTCCTTGTGGGCTCTCTCATGGGTTGTACATGCCCTCCCTCGTAACAAGCCATTTTCATGTAGGACACGTTGCGCTGTTCCCATGTCTTTAATTGTTTAACAGCCACCCTTCTTAAGTCCATTCATCCGTTTCTCTATGCCTTGGCTCTTCATCAAAAGCCACCTGTGAACTAATGCTAGCGTGGCTGCAGTTCACCAATGAAATGAGGATCCTTGAACAGGGAGCGGTTCATAGTTTTACCAGGGCGGGAGAGATGAACTGGGGACTTCCCTGGCCAATCAGTGCATCTGTCCTCTTCAAATATGATCTTGTTACTTGAATTCTCCTATATGAGGACCCCGCACTCAAATGCATTTCTGTTGTATGATGTTCAATCTGACCTCAATACTTTGCAGTAAGTTGTTACTGCTTTAGCTTTGGATTCATATTATTTATTCCTACTAGAATTTACTCCCAAAAGATCTCCTGACGCATTTTTTTGTCCCATCTGCTGTATATTGGAGATTTTTAAAATTTATCTATTTATTTATTTATTTATTTATTTATTTATTTATTTATTTATTATATTCCCACCAAAATTTGTCCTCCCTCCTCTCCTCGAAGTCCCTCCCTACCACCTTCCCTCTCCCACTCCTCCTCCATTTCCCTTCAGAAACGGGCAGGCCTCCCGGGGATGTCAACCAAATATGGCATAACAGGTTACAATACAGCTAGACACATCCTCACATATGGAGGCCACCCAACAGAAGAGAAAGGGTTCCAAAAGCAGGCAAGAGTCAGAGAAACGCCTGTTATCACTGTGACGAGTCTCACAGGAACACCAAGCGACACAACCATTATTATGCAGGGCAGAGGGCATAGGCCATACAGGCTCCCTGGTTATTGGCTCAGTCTCTACGAGCCCCTGTGAGTCCTGCTTAGGTTGACTCCATGGGCCCATATTCTTGTGGTGTCCCCAATCCCTCTGGCCCCTACAATCCTTCCTCACCCTCTTCCTCAGCACTCCTGAACTCTGCCTAATGTCTGGCTGTGGGTCTCTGCATCCGTTTCCATCAGTTGCTAGATAAAGCCTCTCTGATGTCAATTAGGCTAGGCTCCTGTCTACAAGCATATCAGAACGTCATTAGTAATCATTTCATTGACTTTCTCTCTCTCTCTCTCTCTCTCTCTCTCTCTCTCTCTCTCTCTCTCTCTCTCTTTTGCCCACTGTGTCTGATGCTATTCTAGGTCTCTGGCTCATCCAGCCCCTGCTTCCTGGCCATCCGTCAGTGTCAGGCCTCGGGTCTCTCTCATGCTGTGGATCTCAAGCTGAACCTGTCATGCATTGGCATTTCCTCCATTTCTGTGCCACCTTTGCTCCAGCACATCTTGCAGGCAGAACAAACTGTAGGTCAAAGTTTTGTGGCTGGGTTGGTGTCCCATTCCCTCCATTGGAAGCCTTGCCTGGTTACCAAAGATAGCTGCTTCAGGCTCTGCATCCCCCATCACTAGGAGTCTTAGGGCCACCCTTGTAGAGTCCAGGGAGTTTCCATTGCACTAGTTTTTACCTCACTCCTGAAATGACCCAGATTTCCAGTGGTCTCTCCCAGCGCACACACACACACACACACACACACACACACACACACACGTGCACACACACACAAACACACGCACACACACACACAAACACAAACACACACACGCACACATACACAAATACACATACACACACACACACACCTGATCCCTGGTATTGGAGATGTTTGGCGTTGATGTTTTTTTTAACCTGTTTCTTCCTCTATCCAGTCCTTCCCTGTAGGGAGCAACTGCACTTCCCAAGTTCAAAACTACTTCTCTCCTCACAATCAAACCCTACACCGAAATGTCTCTTCCTTAGGAATGTTTGCCAAGACGCTGAAGACTCAAGGAGCAAACACTCCTCCCCAAAGCAGAATATCAGCTCCTCGGCTTCCACACTCTTTAGGAGAGATGCCAGGGAGGAGGAGATGGTGTTTCTGCGTTCCTCAGAATGCCCCTCACACTGAAACCTCTAAGCAGCTTGTGGACGGAACTCACTTCACGCCTCTGTGTGTTTCACATTCCAACCTCTGCGTTACTACAGGTAACTTCACTTTTGAGAAAGAAGGCTCACAATTTCAGAGGTGTGTGGTGTCAAGAGATCTCTGTAGTCTGTGTCTCTGAAGGGGGGGTGACACATCCTAGTCCCTGTGTGTGACTAAGAAAAGAGGTTTTCTGTTCAAGTCAGGAGCTGATAGAAAGAGGCAGGAATCCCACAATCTCTTTTGGGGACATACCTCCCAAACCAACAGAACTCCCACTAGGCTCCACCTTTTAAAGGTCTGTACCCAATCTCCCCATTTTGGGGGACCAAGCCATTACATGTAGAGTGTTTATGGAGCTCATAAAAACCATGGCAGGATCTGAGAAGACATCACAGGGAGGTGAAAGTTCCTGGCTGGGTGAGCAGGATGCTTGCTGTTAGAGACTGTATTTTGACAACAATAGTATCAGAGATGCTAGGAACTTTCAAGTCATTAATGTACACGTAGTTAAAACTTCTTTCTACATCGTTTAATGGTTTTAGAGCTTGCCAAGACTAAAAATCAGTATTTTCTGTTCTCTCTGATAGTTTTTAGTTTCAACAACTGTCAGTCCTCGGAGTCAGCAGATTGGGAGTTGGGCGCCATTCTCAGCCTCTGGTAAGAACTCCTTCTCCCCACTGAACCTGCTCCCTCTTCTGGCCAACCCTGAGAGCGCGCAGAGGTACAGGCTCAAGTCCCCTCCCTGACAAGGAGCAACAGGGTAAGCAAGCGGGTCCACCGGCTTTGGAAGACTAAGGCATGGACAGCCCCCCCCCCTCAAGCTAATTATCACCTTTACTTGAATCTGCTTTGTGCATTTCCTAGTGTACCCATCCTCCTTCGCTGCCACTGTGTGTGGGGAGCAGTCGCGCCCTCTCCCGCCGGACGGACGCAGCCAATGCGGTGGCCGTCGTGATCCCTTCCCGCCCCGCCAGCTGTCAGCCCCAGGTCCAGAGCCCTGCCAAGCCGCGGTGGATGGAGGCGACAGTTCAGGTCATTAGAAAGAGTTGCCAAAAAGCGCTCCGAAAGTGCACTATTAATTTCGGCTGTCAAAACAGATACTGGAGGAGCGCTTTTAGATTGCACTCATTTTTTTTTTTTCTCCTCCAGCAAATCCCAGGCTTTGCCAGTGATCAGCGATGGAGCAGAGTCTGGGGATGCCTTTGAGACTACAATACACAGCGGTTAGAAGGCCATGGAAGTACGGATCCGGTGGCCTGCTGTAGAGCCAGCTTGGCCTTTCTCGTGGCATAGCCACAGGACCTCTCTAACATTTTTAACTTCTCTAACCAGGGATACATAGCACAGGTAGATAGAGGAAGATGGGAGGGGCGTGCATGAAGGGCACTTAATGTGGTAAATTAATAAATGGGTGGCTAGGGTCGAGGAGATATCTGCTGCTCAAGGCGGCATTTTATTCACAGAACCCACCTTAAGAAAAGTCACGTGGTGTTGTTTGCTGATAGCTCCTCGTTGGGGTTCCGTGGCCAGAGACGGTCCAGGGCAGTATCAGACCCTGTCTAAAGGGGAATGATGGGCTGGGCGTGGTGGCGCATGCCTTTAATCCCAGCACTTGGGAGGCAGAGGCAGGTGAATTTCTGAGTTCGAGGCCAGTCTGGTCTACAGAGTGAGTTCCAGGACAGCCAGGGCTACCCAGAGAAACCTTGTCTCAGGAAAAAAAAGGGGGGGCGGGGGAGATGGATTAATCTGGTTGAGGAATGACATTTGAGGTTGACCTTTTTCAGACTTACTACTGACACTAGATAGATAGATAGATAGATAGACAGACAGACAGATAGATAGATAGATAGATGATAGATAGAAAGATAGAGAGATACATATGCAGATGCATACATAGACAAATAATAAATAAATAAATAAATAAATAAATGGATAAATAGATGGATAGATATCTAGATATCTAGATAGATAGATAGATAGATAGATAGATAGATAGATAGATAGATAGATAGATAGATAGATAGAGTTGCTGGTAATATTAATGTGGATTCCCTGCTTCTCTTGAGATTCAGTAATTTTCTCAAGCTTCCTGAGTGCCTAGTGCCTTAACAACCCACCCTCCCCCAGCCCCCACCCCACAATGTTTTTCTCTGAGGATCAGCTCCTTTGGGGAGCACTTGCTGGTAAGTAGTCATTTATGGACTCAGTAACCGTGGTCCTTGTATATGTAAAAGCGCAGAGTAAAGAGAATTCTTGTGTGATTGTTCTCCCCTGTGAGGCTCCAGTGTAGATGGCACATACATAAGTTAAATGGAATTTGGGGAAGCAAGGAACAGAGTATTTTTAAAAATTAAAAGTTTCTTATAAATCTTTAAGAAAATGCATCTGTGTCAACACAATAAAAATAATATCCCAGCCTACTGGTTTTCATCTGCTAGCCCGGGGAAGCCCCGGGACCTTAACCCTTTCACTGACAATGTTCTTTGGAAACACATGAGCAATGGACCCTCAGCTCCGCACAGGTGACAGGAACCATCTCCTCTTCTTTGGTCATGATTCCCCAGTAATTCAAGAAAGTGGTATCTTCGAGATGCATTGCGCAACAGTAATCACTATCCAGGACAATTCATCTTCATAACTGAGAAGAGTATTTGTCTGATTTGATTTACGGAAAATTAAAAACCCCTTCCATGTTTCTGGCAGTTCTTTCTGTGCTCCCACTGGTGTGTCCCACACAGGCAGGAACAATTCATGTCAGCTGTCTTCTGACAAACTGTGGAGCCCGGCAACGGTCCAGGCCTATCATCCATCCTAGCCACTTGGGTGGCTGAGGCAGGGGGATTGGGAGTACAAGGCATGCTGGTCTATGGAGTCAGTCATAACTGGTCTGGGCATCTTAGTGAGACCCTGACTTAAAACGGAAGGAAGAGGGAGGGGTTGCTGCTCAGAGAACACTTGCAAATGGATGCGACCTTGGGTTCAAAATCATGGAGCCTGGCTATACATGCCAGTCTTGTTGGCTCTCAGATGGTCAGCACTCCAGGCATGCACTTACATTTTCTCTTTTTCTTCATGGTCATAGAACCTCCATTGATTTCTCTGTGGAAAGTGAACAGACACACTGCCCACTTCCCTCTGTAGCCCAAGACTAAAGACAACCAGTGAGTCGGGAGTGTGTCTGATGAGCTTTCCAGAACAGCTCCTTGAAGGCAGCTGGTCCTCCCAGGCTGCTGGTGGGTGTTGTTCTTGCCTTTCATCTTCCTCATTCTTGACTACTCCATTGCCTATGAGATGACCAGAGCTCCAGCCCCTATTTGTGACTATGTAGCACACTTGAGTATTGAACCTTGTCATTTAAGCGATGTAAAAAGATACTTGTTGACTAAGAAATCACCATAGCGACAGTTAAAGGGCAAACTCTAGGCTGTGCTCTCTATTTTTATGAGAGGAATGGGGGATTTTGTTTAATTGCTGTTGTCTGCACGGTTTCAGTTTGAAACAGATGAACTTGATCCTATGAGCCATACTTACTTTTGTTTTTTCTGTTTTGGTCCCAATATGAATGTTCTGCTCTGGCCTATATGAGACTCTGTTTATAGAGCTCACTTTCCCAATGTAGTGTAATATGACTGATTGCTATGGTCATGCCCAAACCTTTAAGCTGAGTTATTGAAACTTAAGAGTCTAGCGCTTTCTCTGTTAGGCTAACACAATGCATATCACAAAACAATTCTTAAAGGCACCATTACATTTACATAGAAACATAGTTTTGTGATTATATACCCTTACTCATCTTGGCCACTTGTCTCATTAAGGAGAAGTTAAATAATGAGTGAAAACCAGGAAAGGGTCATTCTTGTATGAGGGAAACTTGCCTCCTCCTCTTCTGCATGCTGTTTGGGGTCAATAACATTGCTAATCTCATTGTGCAGTTAATTCAGCAACTTTTTTAGAGACATTGTTATTTAAGGTTGCATTCATTCCTAGTGTTGAGCTCCAACCCTGCCATATGGTAAAGTAACAAAAGACATGCATAACTATTTAATGAAAGGATGGTGCAATAAAATGAGCATTTAATACTATTACATCATCAGTCAGAAAGGAATGTTAGGTCTGGAGAGATGGCTCCACTGTGAAGAGTTTATGCTGCTCTTGCAGTGGACCAGGATGTGGTTCCCTGAACCTATATCAGGCAACTCATAACCACCTGGAACCCTAGCTCTAGGGGGTGCAATGATGCCATCTTGACTCCACAGACACTAACATGGACATAAAAGTACACACACAGGTACAGGTATAATCACACATAAATAAAAATAAGTAATTTTTTGATAAATGTCATGTGTCCAGAAAAAAAAAAGGCTCAGCAGGTAAAAATGCTTACCTCCAAATGTTTGGTCCTCAGAATGTACATGGTGGAAGGAAAGGACTCACTCCTTCAGGTTATTCTCTAGCCTCCAGACACAGCTGTAACATTCACAAATGTACACACACACACACACACACAATTAAAAGTATAAAATTAATGAGTCATATTTCCAAAATCTATCCAAAATAAAATAATGATCGTCATTATAATTAATAATTTTGGAGTCCTGTCTATATGGTCATTATGCATTTTTAAAGTCTGTGTGAGTGTGTGTGTCTGTGTGTCTGTGTGTGTGTGTGTCTGTGAGAGAGACAGGGAGAGAGGAAGAGAGAGATAAATGCAGACAGACAGGCAGACAGACAAACAGACAGAGACAGAGACAGATTCCATATTATTTTAACATCTATGCTGCCTCAAGTCACACCAACTCTAAAGAAAGCATTTGGTCAGTCTGATGTCAGATTATTAGAAGAGTTTCCTTTCTCTCTTCATTCCTCCTTCTCAACCCCACCCCATTTCACATTCTTTACTTTCACTTCCCAGTACCATGGCTACAGTGCCATGAACTAACTTGTCTATAGAGGAGATTTTCTACAGAGATATTTTCTATATAGAGATTTTCTATACCTGTTTGAACCCTTTCTTGGAAGAAACACTTTGATCCGTTTCATACTGTGTTTGCAAAGCCTGGCCCGAGCATGGACTCCATTGCTGATCAGGTGTTATTATGCACCATCTATACATGTGAGCCGTTTTCCCTTTAGACCAAAAGGTTGATTCACAAACAGTGGAGACTTTAAATGTGGATCAGACATGTAGCAGATAAAGCCTTTAGACAAACACCCAAACTCAAGCCTTTAAGATAATCTGGAGGATGCTCAGATGCAATGGCTGTTTGGAGCAGACCCCAAAGGGGTCTCTGACTGCTCTACTGAGTCATTCTCATTGCCAACCAGGGAACCCCAAGAACAGCATGTTAGCTAAAGCTCTCTTTGCAACTAGCACAAATAAACTTGCAAAATTAGAACATTGTCCGCTGGATGGCAGGGGTTCCAGACGCTACAAACTCATCTCCAACAAATTTAGTAGAACATTTCTAGTAAAAGATGAAACTTGAAGTAAATACACAGTTTTGTTTAAGCCTAAACCAAACAATCTTATAAGATTAAAGTCTGCTCCTCTGAACAGAAATTCTAAAGTCAGAAAAACATTCTTTCTCATATAGCTAAAACACACCCTTAATGGTCCTTCTGCATGTCTTAGAATCAATGAACATTAGCAGCTAGTGAAGGGGAGATGCTAATATATCTCAGGAGAAAAAAATCCTCTCTGCAATTCTTTCCATTTTTCCCATGCTATAGTCACAAATCTAGAAATGAAGACATTGCATGGTTTACCCTGAACCTCATGGACTTTGAGACTATCCCAACAGACAAGTGAATTCCCACTGTGGAGATAACCACATCTGAGAGATTTCAAAGGACAGATGGAGACATGGCCGTCCCGAGCGCTATTTTCTCCAACTACCTTGACCTGTCATCTCTACTGAACTTCTAAAGGAAGGAATGAAGCAGGAAGCAGACGGAGCTTTGAGAGGATTCGTGACTGGGAAGAACAAGCTGTAACAATCAGGATTCAGGTAGAAGATTTACTCTGGGAACCTGAGAAATGTTGGAAGCTCAGCTTTAGGTTGGAACTTTCTTTATCTTGTCTTCTACACAGGAAGTTTCCCAGAGCCTTGAACAGTGCCTGCCACACAGTGGCAACTCACAAAATAGCTCCTAAACTCCTCAAGCTCAGGACCGTGTTTTCATGATGATAACTGAGAACGGAGACCCTAGAACTAGGCAGGAAGTGAGCAGAAAATGGGCAGCTTCCTTTAGCTGTCATTTTGTAGCTCTTCCCCCAGGGAAGAAATAAACCAGTTCAAGGAAACGAAATTCTGATTAAGAATATTTGGTAATAAAGTTAAAAGATGTATTAAAGAATTATAGAAGGATTTTCTAATTCAATACAGTAAAACCAACTGTTAAGAGCCCTCAAAGAGTCTGGAAAATATAGAACCACATTAACCAGTGGGGAAAACTAGCTATCCTCTTGATAGAGAATGTGGAACTCAAGTTACTCAAATTTGGTGAAAAAGTCTATCTGGAACCTAGGAGAGGAACCCTTGAAAGGCGGGAGTTTGGGGGTTCCTGTTCTTATAGTGACTTTTAGGGCAGACTTTTTTTTCTGAGACAGGGTTTCTCTGTGTAGCCCTGTCTGTCCTGGAACTCACTTTGTAGACCAGGCTGGCCTCGAACTCAGAAATCTGCCTGTCTCTGCCTCCCAAGTGCTGGGATTAAAGGCGTGCTGCTACTTACTTCTTTTATTGACCAAATCCACAACCAGATTTACAATTGCTGTCTATTGCATAGATATTTGATTGTCCTGCTCTGTCACTCTCTGCCTTACTCCCTTGAGACAGTGTCTGACATTGACCCTATAACTCCATGTTTCTCCAGCTAAGTTGGCTGAACAGCAAGGCCCAGCAATTCTCCTACAGCAGCAGCCACCTCCCAGCCCCCACAGTGCTGGGGCTGTTGGCTGCTTTTTATATGATAGATGCTTGGGATTGTATTAGGGTCCTTATGCCTACTTACATAGAAATACCATGAATCCACTATGCTGCCTCTCTTGGCCTCCCTCTTCCTTCTCAGCCTCCAGAGTGATAGAATTGTAGGCATGGGCCATCATGACTAGCTGTCAATGTTATTAATTCAAAGAAATTTCCAATTATGGTATATAATGAGACCTAAATATCAATACTTTCTTATAAATTTAAAAATGTTCTTTAAGTTAGTGGGACAATCTGTGTATATTTGGTATTTAAAATATGTATAAAATATTACGTGTGTATTTGGTAGGTGAAATAGATTTAAACCATAAGAAATGGGGTTGTCAAAGTATCTAACAAGCTCTCTGTCTCTGGTGACTTTGAATGAGTAATTGAGGGATTGGGTTTCTAGTTCACAAACAAAAGACACAAACAGAATTGGAATACTTATTGTAACTTGAAAATCACCATCTTTAGAAACCGTCTGCATTGGTTTTACATAAAAAGCATTATATAAGAAGAATCTGTCTTGATTAAACACCTGTCAGAAAAGTTAAGAATTTTAAAATAAATTTGGGTTGTATGATTTTTTTTAAACAGTCTGCAAGATTTAAAGACCATTTGTTAACTAATGTTATGACTAGAATTAATTAGTTTTAAATTTTTTCAAAATTGTCCCGATGTGTCTATGTGTCCATATATCTCTCTGTGTGTATCTGTGTGTCTGTGTGTCTCTGTGTGTGTATGTGTCTGTGCATGTCTGTGTGTCTGTGTGTGTGTGTGTCTGTGTCTGTGTATGAACATAAGCATGTGAATGCAGATGTTCCCGGAGGCCACAAGGGGGTATTGGATCACATGGAGCTGCAGTCACAGGGGATTGTGAACCACACAATATGGATGTGGGGAATCTGAACTCAGATCCTCTGGAAGAGCAGCGGTATATCCGTTTAACCACTGAGCCCTCTCTACAGCCTCTACAATTACTAGTTAAGGAAGATTTACTCATTCAACTTCTGTTGAAGAGACATTAATCACACATTCTCTTGAATGTGACTGCAGCAAGTAGATTTGTAAACTAAGAAGAATTCATGAACATATTCATTTGCTAAGTGTCTCTTAGATGTCAGATTTAGGACTGAACGTTAGGAATATAGCTGTGGATAAAACAAAGACAAAAAAAACTATCTCAATGAGACCTATATACATTAAGCTTAAGAAGTTAGGAAAAGGTTACTATTAGATATTTTGCTTTTATACATTGAAAACTAATGTTATATAATTTGGTCAGGAAGCCACTGTGCCCATACCTGTCATCACAGCCCTTATGAGGCTGGCGTAGGATGATCATAAATTCAGGACCAGCTACATGGTGAGACATTGTCCAATGACAAGGACAAAAAAAATAAAGTTCATGATTCATTTTTTTCATTATACCAAAATTCTATATTCATCCATGTATCTCTATTCATCCATGTATCATGTATCACTTCATGTATTAGTGACTAACTGGATTACACAGTGAATCTTCTGGTGTGTTGCCTACAACAGCAACTACAACTACTACTATTCAGAGAAAAATCAAATGAAGCAAGATATTTCTTAAAATGCAAATACCTCTCATCTTAAGGGCTAAGATTTATTTATATCTTTAGATAATTTAATTAGATTGTGTTTCCCCTAAGTTAGGGCATACACTTTCTGATAGAGGGAATAATAGAAGCTTAATTGTACAGAAAGGAAAAGCGGGGCATGCAATGAGGCTTGGGGCTGGAATTAGGACATCAGGGGAATTGGGTATTGTGATAGGAAGAGTGGAAAAACGTGAAGACTCAGCTCTGGGAAAAGGCCTGCTCAGAGGAAATGGAAAGAGTCCATGATGTTTTCCCAGGTGACTAGATGCAGAAGAGAGTTTCTTCAAATTTTTCAGTTTGGGCAAATACATCATTTACAAAATGATTAGGAATTCACGAGACATTGATTCCATGGGGAAAAGTTTAAACAGCCCACTTATATATAAAACCAATCTTCTGAAACCTATCCTACTAGTAAATTGATAATTATTTTAATAATCAGGACTCACAAAAATCACATTCAAGGCAGTGGTAAAGTCTAGAAAATGCCAAAGCCCAGCGATGGCTTAAATCATCACCTTTTCTAGAAAGCTCAAAGCTAGCAACTCTGAATTGAGTAACCCCCCTATGTAATTTTCCAGATGTCATTTTCTGAGATGTCACCATGCACTAACCAGCTGGGGTAACATGTCACAAGGCTGCAAACATTGCTACCATCCCTTGGGGCAGGTCCTGCTCTATCCACCAGTTGCCAATCCTTTAACACTGTGGCTAACTATACATTGTCTGTGCAGGCATAGGGGGACCAAAAGACAAGTAGATCTTTGGGTCCTAGCATTTGGAAGACTGAGTTTAAATCTGAACACCCACCTCTCGACTGGACAGTTGCTAGCAGGCTGCTTAAGTTCTTTGCACCTCAGTTGCTCTTCTATAAAAGAGGTTACATTGATACTTATCTGATGGGGTTTCTGAGTGGCTCGAGGTTAACAGGTTCAACAGCTCCTGGGCCTGACATAGGATCTTTCAGACTTGAACTTATACAAGAGTCTGCCAATGTGCGATAAACACAAAACAAAAACCACACTGTATGGATTGCCTGTGGTTCATCAGAGATGTGAGTGCTAATCAGTAGTTAAAGAAGTGAGCAGGTCCCAGAGATGCAACCAGCTGTAGAGCACATACTTAGCCTTTGGGAAGTCCTGGGTTCGAGAAGAAACTACAGAAGACTCAAATTCCTGCTTAGGGTTTTTTGGGTTTTGTTGTTGTTGTTGTTTTGTTTGGTTGGTTGGTTGGTTTTTGGTTTTTTGAGACAGGGTTTTTCTGTGTAGCCCTGGATGTCCTGGAACTCACTCTGTAGACCAGGCTGACCTCGAACTCAGAAATCTGCCTGCCTCTGCCTCCCGAGTGCTGGGATTAAAGGCGTGCGCCACCACACCCGGCCCTACTTAGGTTCTTGAGACACAGGGATAGGGCACAGGTTTTTCAACAGTGTTAAACAGCTGGTCAGGATTTGACTTTAATTTTATGAGTTAAAAATTTATGTAAGCAGTAATTAACAGTGAAGTAAAATAATGCTCATAACAGTAGCTTTTAAAATGATTAGTGTCTTTCAATTGGTACTGGAACAAAACAACTGTAAACGGTAATTTCTTGAGAAAATGATTTCTATAGATCGACATAAAACAGGCTGAGTTATTAAGGGGAAAATGAGTTTAATAAGACAGAATTAACCAGATTCTGTACCATCCAAGAAGGTATACTATAAAAATGTTTTGTATATTAATCGACCTCCAGTAACTTTAGTGTTGTCAAAATCTGTATTATAGTGAGGTAGACAGTTTCAAAAAAAACTCTCCATTAGACACACTTAAAATTTTGTAATAATATTTAAGAAAATGATAACATTATGAAAGAATGAAATATCTGATTAATGCTTAACTTTGTACAACTCGAATATAAACTTTAAAAATATTAGAAATTATAACATTTGAGTGCATATAACGTTTTGTACATTAAGATGAATTGCATGTTTTCTCTTTGCACTTTCAGTCATCTTAAATAAACAAATATATACAGCCTCAACAGAACAGCAGTGCATCCAAAGCAAATGTGCATTTAAGTTATTTCTCCTGGCCAAGTCTTGTCTTTTCCCCCTTACCAGTTTATATTACCATGTATTAGCGTTCCGACTGTTTTCCTTGACAGTTTGTCTTTCTCTGAACCAGACAAGAAACAGATTTCAATGGGAAGAGCGCAAACCAGTTGGGGTAACCCAAAACAGTCTGTAATCATTAACTCAAGGTTCTCAGATTAAACTATTCCATGGACAAAGATGAGGAAGCTTACTTCTCAAAGAGACTCTGTCTGGGCGATGTTTGAAAATACTCGTGGTATAGACCGTGGGAAGGATCGAGATTTGGACTACCTGGGAACAGGCACTTCCCGTGTGTTCTGTCTCTTGCTTCCTTCTGGTTTCTTTCCCCGATGCCCTGTACCCCAGTTTCCACCCCAAGCTCAATGTAACCCTTGACTCACAGCTCCTCATTACTAAGATTTAAAAACACCACCTAACTGGTAATTACAATCTAAAACGATTCTCTAGGGGGAGCCCTGGGCTATTGCTGGCTGGTAATCTCTCAGGAATGTCAGAAAGAGGAGAGGGGACTTAAATTTTAAGAAACTTCAGAGGCAGAGGTTCCTGGCCCTTTCATCCTCCTTCCCTGCTTGGGGCCTGGCCCTTTATCTCCATCCTCCTGTGGGGCGGTCCTCTCCCCTCCCGATGTAGCCCTTCCACCTTTCAGGTCTTTTCCTCCTCCTCCTCTTCCCTTCTTACCTTAATTATAGAGTTTCCACCCCTCTCCATTTAAGGGGGGGAAAATGCCTTAGAAGGAGATGCTGGGATTTTGGCAAATTCTGTTAAAAGAAGCCACTGAGAAACATCCATGACCAAGAGCTTTTGGGTGGGCTACCCCAGCCTTGGGTAATGCACCTCCGTGTCACCCGGTCAGAGGTAGGCCTTTTGGTTTCTCATTATCCTTCACGGGGTTCCACACGGACTAATTCTTGTCATTCCAACCATACCAAATCCTTTTCCCCCCACCAACAACAGAAAAGGCATCCGGAGGTCTGAGCCCACATCGGTGGCAACTCCCAGTTCCCTGCGCGCTGGGAGGGGCCAGGACAGAGCTGATAAATTCATGGGGATACACAGAGCGGAGAAGGAGGCAGCTTGGGCTTCTCTAAGGGTAAGACCCTTCCTGACTCGCGTATTCCTTCGGTCGGCTCCCCTAATACTTCCTGTGCGGCCAAGGACGCCAGCTGGGACTTGGCTGAAAAGACTCAAAGGTCTCACTTTTTTACACAGGTAGAAACAAGCAATCTGAGATGCGGACAAAAGTAATCCGTTATTTCTCTCATTCCCTCCTCCCCAATCCACAGAACGCTTGTGAACGGATAAGCATCTCCCCTCCTTCCATGTTCTATCAAAACCAAGGAGACGAAAAAAAAAAAAAAAAACACACCAAAACAAACAAACAACGAACCAAAGCCATAATAATAAAAGAAAGAATCCTTCTTGTCTAGTCTTTCCAGGCTGGCAAGGCAAAGTGTGAAACCCTTAGCTGCTTCTGGGGTGGGGGATGGAAGGTCTGGAAAGGCTGGGCTGCTTCCTATTGTGCTCCTTCCTATTGTGCTCCTACTTTCAGGCTGTCCCCCACCTGTGGCCTCTTCCAAGCCAGCTCCTGCTCCTCTCTCAGCAGTCAGGCCTCCCTCCATGGTCCCTGGCCCAGGCGGCGGGACAGCACCGCTACCTACAGCCGCAGGACTCCACCACCATGTCCTCGTACTGCTTGTAGACTACATTATTGCCCGCGTCGATATACAGGATGCTGATGGGAGTCAATTTGGTGGGAACGCAGCAGCTAGGTGGGGTGGAGCCCGGGTCCATGGAGTTCATCAGCGTCTGGATGATGGCGTGGTTAGTGGGCTCCAGGTGCGAGCGCAGCGGAAAGTCGCACACGCCCTCGCAGTGATAGGCCTCGTACTCTAGGGGCGCGATAATCCAGTCGTCCCAGCCTAACTCCTTAAAATTCACGTGCAGAGGCTTTCTGCTGCAGCGCAGCCTGGACTTCTTGCCGTGTCGCTTGCCGTGACGGCTGGCGAAGGCGGTGCGTCGCCGCCGGCGGCCGGGCGAGGGCAGCCAAGACCCGGCGTCTGGGGAGCCCGACGGCGCTGGCCATGACCCCTCGGCTCCTGCAGCCTCTGTAGAGCCCAGCTGCTCATGCATCTCAGTGAACAGGTTCTTGCGCTGCGATCTGGTGAACACTACAAGCAGGGCGCGCTCCTGGGGCGGCCGCACCCTCCGGCCGAAGCCCAGACTCCGCAGGTCCAGAGGCGGTGGCTGCTGGGGACCCTTCGCGCGCGCCTCCGTATCCCCGGCGTCCAGCTCACCCCAGGCTGCCCGCAACTCCAAGCACAGCTGCTTCCACGGCTGAGGACGCAGGCCCTGCCACACGTCGAAGACTTCCCAGCCGGCCTGGGCTGGTCCCTGAGGATCCAGGGTCCTGGCGTCCAGTAGCAATGGGGATAAACAAGGGAAGAGCTGCAAGTGCAGCGGTCGGGCCGGTAGCCCCCAGGGCGTTGGGGGCGCCTGGCGATAAAGCCTCAGCTCTGCGCCCACCAGCTCTTCTTTGTCTGAGAGCGTGGACACATCAAACAAATACTTCTGTCTCCGGAGAGGAGTGTGCGAGAGATCGTCTGCGAGATAAAAAATAATTACAGTCAGTTTCACTTAACGGGGAGATCAGCCCGGTGCTCTTCGGCAATCCCCAAGAGGAAGTGGGAAGGAGGGGGCAGGCAGCCTGGGAGTCCAGTTCAGAGGCCCAACCACTTCCAGGCTCGTGCCTGGACCATACGTAGACTGTGTGGTAAGGAACCACACCAGGCCGGACTCCCTCCTCATCTCCTCAGCTGCTGGCTGGGACAGAAGAAGTTATTACTCCTATTGTAAGAGGCGGCCTCCCTGGGCTCCCCGTCAGCAAGCTATGTAACCACTAATATGCCCTTGTTGCCGCAAGTCTGGGCTGTGCTTCCCTAGCCATTAACGCCTCAAATGTTCCCTCTTCCAAGGGGTCATCCCACACCACCTTGACCCAAAATAGCCTCCCTGGCCCACTATCATAAGACCTTGGCGTCTTATCTTTCTGCTAGTTGAAATTATCTACAATTATCCCCGTCTATATTTGTCATGAGGTATGTCTTTCCCAAGCACCGGGCAAACTCCACCAACATATAGAAGCGAAGATGATAGCAAGTCCCACAGACCCAGAACCCAGGGAGACCTAGAATACACACAGGTCAATAGGAGTGAAACTTGTAGAAGCCTGATTTTCATTTGCCCTTAAAAAGTATCAGTGACACAGTCTGATTGTCTAATCGATATCTAAGAACAGGACTTGGGCATGAGGCTTTTGGGTACTTATTATGAACACCTTTCCTTCAGAGTCCAAAGTGATTTATAGTTAACAATCATTCTATAAACCCACTAGTCCAGGGTCAGATTGCTACCCCCACTACAGTGTCGCTGGGATGTTTTAGGGCCAGCAGGATGCAGACAGGGTGGAGAGTTGCTGTATCACTTCTTTCTTTTCCAATCTTTTTCTTCCTTCCTTCCAACAAATAAAAGAATGATGCAGCTTTCTTTCAGAAGTAAAGACAAACTAGCTCTTTTATCTATTGAGATCTTTCCATCCGTCTGTGGGAAATAGGTATTCCTGGAAAGAGAAAACCTCGACCAGGGATACCTAGACACAGGCAGGGACATGCCCCACCCCTTCTCCCCACCACCCAATCTGATATTCTGTTTTTCAATCAATCCCAAAGACTCATTTCTTGGTTACAAGTGAGAAAAATACATTTGTGAACCGTACAGCCTGGCAAACTCCAAAAATTCCAAGGCAAATTCTTTAGGACGAATGGAATATTAGCCCTCTTTTTCTGACACATTTGTGCTTGCAGCCAACATCACTTCAACGTGCAAGGCAGAAAGCTAAGCAGATTTTCCTGGGCTGCCTTCCCATAAAATGTTTACAACCCAGCAAATACAAAAATCCCCAAAGCCCCCTGCTTTCCCCAGAAGCTAGTAAAGTTTGGGTCGATTTCAATAGTAAAAGTATGGCCAGATCCATTCCGACCCTCACTGCCTGTCCAGATGTAGCCTGGGGACATATAGCCCAAGGACACTGGCTCTGGAACGTCAGCCACACCCAGTCAGCACGCTGGGCTAACTGCTGGCCTCCTGCCTCTAAGGCGCATGCCTGTACCTGAGGTGGCGCTGTGGGAAAGGTTGAAAAGGAGAGGTGAAAAGGGAAGAACTGCTGCAGGAAGTTGATTTATGGAAAACAAGACCTTCAAACCAGCCCTGGGGGAGCTCAGCACACTTTATTTTCCTTCATAGAAAGCTGTGGCTGACGGTGGTGCTTGGCCACTACCCAGATCAGTGTACCTGTCACCTTAGGCTTCACTTGCTCCCTCTCCCCCCAGTTCAGGGTGGGACAGACAAACTGCCAACACGGGCTGTTCCAGCTAAAGGTCCTGAGGGCTGACACAGTTCTAACCTTGATTCCATTGCACAGTTCAATAGGGTAGGTAGATACTGGTCATCCCGTTTCTACAGTGGGAAAACCAAGGTTTGGGAAAATTGATTGCCTAAATAAGTGATGAGGTCGAGGGCACCACTTAGTTGCGCCTAGATCCAACGCCTGGGAGTTCAGCAGCGAGTCCCATTGCCTCAGCACTATAGGCCAAATATAGAATTCTAGAAGCAACCAAGAGTGGGAGGGGGCTAAAGGAAGGGGGATACAGATCAAACTGTATCTGCGGAGCTTGTTGAGAATAAATCCCGGTCGCCCTTGGGAAACCATGTCCATCTCTGTTTTCATAATGTTGCATACTTGGTTGTTGCCCAGAGAACATGGACAGGTATGAAGAATAGTGAGCTATTTAATTATCTCCTGCAACATGGAGATATCATTCTTTTTGTTTCCATTTGTTTGGTTTGGTTTGGTTTTTTTATTTGCTTGGGTTCTTTGTTTTGTTTTGTTTTGTTTTTCAAGACAGGTTTCCTTGTGGAACCTGACTGTCCTGGAACTCACTCTGTAGACCAGAATGGCCTTGAGCTCACAAAAATCTGCCTGCCTCTGCCTCCCAAGACCTGGTGCTGCCACCACCTGGCTCTTTTCTGTTTGTCTGTCTGTCTTTGTTTATTTATTTATTTATTTATTTATTTATTTATTTATTTTTAAAGTAAGATAATAGTCTGCACATTTGAATTTGAATCATAACTGTAACAAGCATCTATAGAGAATGGCTTTTTTTTTCTTTTTTCTTTTGGTTTTAAGGTGTTTGTTGTAGAAAGGCAGAGAAAGAGAGAATAGAGAAGCAGAGGTTGGCCATGGCCACATGGAGAGAGGGGGGAAAGGAGGGGGAGAGATAGGGAGCAAGAGGCAAGAGAGAAGCAAGAGAGCCAGAGGGTAAGGCTCTTAAAGATTCTTCAACCTTAAGTTGTCTGGTGACCTCTCTTGTAAGACTCTCCTGCACATACTATTATTCTAGAACCGGAGAAAGAATGCAGGTATGGCTTCCAGTCGCCATCTGTTTCCTTTTCTTCCTGTACTAGTCTACCTCGTGATGGTAGGGTTCCTACCTGAACACTTACAGCCACCCAGTCATCGTGCCTTTGCATCCCAGGGAAGCATACACGTGAGTGGTGTCATTCTCTCTTGAGAAGACAGGCTGCTAAGGAATCTACCTGGGTCATCAGACTGGGCTAAGAGCCAGAAATCTGTAGCCCAGGAGCCTGGAGATCAGTCAAGGGTAGTGGCCATTAATAGCAGGCACACACTCACACACACACACACACACACACACACACACCATACACACCAAATACTAAACGAACAAAAACAACCTAACATAAGAACTTGTTAGACACACACACACACACACACACACACTCTCACACACGCATTCACACACACTCACACTCACACACACTCACACACTTGCACACACACTCACACTCACACTCACACACACTCACACTTACACACACACTCACACACACGCTCACACACACTCACACACTCACACTTACACTTACACACACACACACACACATATTTCAGATTCCAGAGGCTTAGGGGGATGCCTTTCTAGGAACATTCAAATGATGCTTATTCAGATGGCTCAGGGACTCAGTCTGAGGACCACTGACACAGGTAGGGATTGGATTTCCCATCTTGTGGGAGTCACTGCAGTAGAGAAAGAGCAAAACACCCAGATGCAGGGCAAGACCCAAGACACCTAGACCATGTCATTGTCTCTCTAGGCCAGTCCATAGAAACACTGATAATTTTCAATAATTTCATCTGCATGCCTTCTCAGCGGGTCTCCAGAGCCTCCTAAGCACAGGACCTAAGAAGGTAGCTGCTCTCTACAGATGCCCTCCAGAACACATTCCCCACATGTTTGAACCTGCTTTGGAGCCCTATGCAGCAAAGACATAGCCAAGAAGAGGCATACCATAGGTCTGGAATGTAGAGACCACCAAGTAGTAGTTACAGACTGCTCCACATACTTTACCAGCTAGCCTGGCAGTCAAAAGCCTAGCCCAGCTGCCATGGGTCACCTGTGGCCAGGAAGCCGGCCCTAGCCCTATACACTACCTTGTACAACCCTCATCTCTCTTCAGTCTTACGCAAATATGGGTGATGTCAGCAAATGACTCCCTCCCTTGCATGAATGTCCACTGTTGGCTTCTGATCTATGGCACATTCTCATAAAGCATCTCACAAGCGTCCTTGAAAATGCTTGTCCGCATTAGGCACTTTGGATTGGAGAACGATCAATAGTTCATCAGGGAAGGCTTCTGTTGGCATCAAGCTAATTTGTTTTACAGCACAGCTCTCACCTCAGTCCAGCGAGCTCTCTTGAGCACCAGACTCATAAGTCTTTCAAAGCATAATGGCAGGGATTTTTCTGCTTTTCCTTTTTCTCCAGAAGATGAGTAGAGAAGGAAGGAGGAAGGAAGGAGGAGTCATAACAGGCATCGCTGAAGAAAATCTTTACTGTCTCTAGCTGGCAAATTACCAATATGGGCAAGGTGAAAATTCTGACCGTTCGGGTGTAAAGTGTCTTGGTTTTGCTTTGTTTGCCTAACTGTGAAAAAGTCTCCCATCCAGTCCAGACTGGACTGGAGTTCTCCACCCTCCAACCTTCTCCTTGTTGTACTGTGATTACATCATCTAGAGTTCTTACTACAGAAGTTTTAAAAATTCAAATAGGAGGATGTTGACCAAAAGATGTCTCAGTCAGCATGAATATAAATGTAGAAGATGAGGAGGATTTAACTAGAGAAGAAGGATCCAGAGCGATTATGGAGACAGACGTTCTTAGACAGGCAGATGTACCAGGCTATGGTGGGCACAGTAAATAGCCGAAGGACTCTAGAGGTTAACACTAAAATGGAAAGGAAAAGAGGTGGCCAGGGAGCCCACAGACAGCCTGAGCTTAGGACACAAAGCAGCATATTCCATCAGTACACTGTAGTTATTCCTACCTAAGGAGTAGCCAGCCAGCCAGCCTTCCTAGGATTCCTAAAAATCTGAAACTCACAGAGGGGAAAGGACCAGAACTGTTTTCCCAAGACATCACTGAAACCTTATGCAGTTCGTGTCCCTCTTGAAGATTCAGCTTGGATCTGTTTTTTTTTTTTCCCAGGGACCAGAACCAAAAGTTTATATGCGGTTCCAAAAGGATCAGCAGGCCCTTTATATCTCGACGGGCGCCACATTAACTACATTAACTGAGATTCTGTGTATAGATGTTGGTCAGACTCTAGCCACCTCCTCCCTCTACCTGGCCATGCCTTCTGTGTCAGGAAGCACAGAATCTGTAGGTAGCTCAGAGAGCTCAGAATATGTGACCTTTCTGTCTCACACATGCTAAATAGGGATGAGAGCATGGGGTGCAAAGACAATCAGTGGCCCAGCTTTGCAAAGAACACTCCAGGACTCTGAAACTAAGCTTCCTTCCTCACCCTAACTTACTGTGGACCCAGAAGTAGCTTTGGGTGTTAACTGGGCACTGCCTTTGTGCCAGGCTCACAGAACTCGGAGTTTTGATAGCCTCTCTCAGACCCCTTCAGCAAGCATTTAGGCTAGGCTCCACTGTTATAGTCATTTCCAGGAAAGAAACGTCAGAGCACCAAGACTTAACTTAGCATCTTGCAAACAGTAAGAGATGGATTGCACTAGTTCCAAGAGCTCCATCTCTCAGGACTCTGCTACACAGGCCTTGGTTGTGCAGTGGAAAGAAAAGAAAGGGGCAGCCTACACTACTTTGATTTTGGTCCTCAATCAGATCAATACTTGACTGTGATGCAGTTTCCCCTGGATGGGTCACCTTTACCTTTCCTAGATGGGAACCTTCGGAACCCAGACTTTGTGCATGTGTCTTGGAGCAATGCTGGGATCTCAGATCCACCACCACCCTGAGTGTCCAGAGTCTATCAAGTTAGAATATTCCAGGTGTACCCCCAGAAACTCCACCTTATGGGTCGTGAAGGCCTGGATGATCTATGCTCGGACTATTTACTGCGCCACTAGGATACAGTACCTCCTAGGCAGTCCAGAGCCCATCCTTGCAAACTCTGGCCCTTTGCTAAGAATTTTCATGAAGAAAACATTTTGGGAGCATCCTACACAGCACCCCTGAATGCTCTTGCTTGACCCCAGGACCATGATTGACCACCTAGAGCATTGGTTGTAATATCAGACAGCCATGCAGTATTTACTAAGTGTTGGGAAAATATAAATTTATGTAATTCAATTCTCAGTCACCTGTGAACTAATGGTTATACATTGTGTGTGTGTGTGTGTGTGTGTGTGTGTGTGTGTGTGCGTGCATGCGCGCGCGTGAGTGTGTGTAACAAAGCTAGGATTTTACATTGTACCTTGTAAGTATATGTAAATACCATGCCAGCTAAAAATTAAAAATGCATGTTTAAAAAACTCAGCAGTGAGGAAGAACGATAAGCAGGAAAGGCTAATGCCAGGAGGTGAAGATAAATATTCCATGCTTTCTACAGTTGTGGAATATACAAAATTGTATGTGTGACATGGAAGTTGAAAGAGAACCAGATTGGGGGGCAGGGCAACTGTTGGAAGCATAAGACATGGGGAGCAAGGTTGAGCAAAATGTCATGATACACACATTTCTGGTGTCACAGAAAGCCCACAAGTCCATTATTCTAGACAGTATTCCATAATGTACATTGTAAATAAAAATAAAATTCACCTCTGAGAAAGCTATTGTTATAAATGAAAACCCAGGAGGCTTACCAATAACGCTGGTACTGACAGTTTGGCTCCTGTACCTGTGGCATCACTCTAAACACAACTCTTGATCTTTGTGTACAGCTGAACCCCTGAGATGATTCTAGTTCTTCTCCACTGCTCATGCTAGGAAGGAGCGATGGCTCAGGTACCTGGTCTCCAAGAGTCGTGCATTTCCCCTAAGCCGTTTAGCTGAAAGAGTGCCAACACTATGACTTTTGGAAGACAACATTAAAAAAGCATCTTGTGTCTCCTCTACGAAGTGGAGACAGGGATGCCGGCTCACAGGGACACATAGGAGATGTGAGCAGCTTCTGACATATGTTATATGTTATACATATGTTAGCGACTACTGACAGCGTGGATGAGCATGGTCACTTAAAGTCTGAGAGAGGTCGTTTATTCCAGTCCTTATCTGTGACCTCCCAGCCTCATCGACAAAGTGGGAGAATCACCTGTATATCTGGCAGGATCCCAGTAAAGGTCAGAATCAAGGTATATCACATGGTACAGGGAAACTTGCAGCCAACCTTACTACGGTTATCTATAGTTTTGTAGGAAGAGATTTATCTATCATCTTCTGGGCCTCCTTGAATAGCCATGGTCCAGTTATTTCCACTAGATCTCTAGGTGAAGAGGTAAAACATTGTTGGGCAACACAGGTAAAGAAAACAGAAGAACATCTGGCTAATGACAATCTGAGTCTAATGACAATCAAGGCTTCTGCAACAATAGCTTTGAAATTCATTTACAACACTACAGTGTCAGATGATGAATGTCTTCCCCATTAAATTCCAGTCATTAAAGACTGAACCACTCTTTTAAGTCTCCACCAGGCAGTAAGGCAGTGTTAGCCTATGCAATAACCCATAAGTCTCCCTGGCTGAGCAAGTGCAGCCCTGAGGAACCTGTAATTCCTCTCTTGGTATGTTTTGTAGGTGTGGTCTGTCCACAGAACCCATCACTGGTAGTAACAGAAGGATATATTCCCTGTTTGTCTCTGAAAAAAGCAAAAACCAAACCAAACCCTACTCCTAGGTGGAGGGAAGGAGGCCTAGAAATGAACACCTGAGTCTCAGTGCTGATGGTGGTACCCTACCACCCTGTCAGTAGTAAGATCACTTTGGTGGCTCTGTCAGGATACACATCCTGCTCACACACAAACTGGTCCAACTTCTCAGAGTCTCTTGACTTTCTTGGTGCCTTCACTCACAGATTGCTGTATGTTTCAGCATTTTTTTTTTGTCTCCTTCGATTCCAAGAGTGACCTGGGAACCATTCATGAATTGCCTGATTTTGTTCCTTTCTTCCTTTCTTTCTTCCCTTCATTCACTCCTTCGCATGGTGGATCTATACTTTCCTCCTCACATGAACTTGGGTCATGTAGGCTCCTTGGTTAGGGTCTTGTCACCTGCCTGGACCCAGCAGAGAGCTCCCAATGATGATACCTCAGGGTCTGCTTCAGTAGGAAAAAGTGAAGTTCAGAAAGGAGCCTGCTCTCACCTGACATCATTGATCCCTGGTCCAGCCTCAAAATGATAACTCCAAACTCAGTCTTGCTAACTTCTAGGCAGCTACAAAGGAAAAGAGCCAGCTCCTGCTGAGTAGTGAGTACAGCAAATGGAAGCCTAGTTTTGTCTCAGCAGATGAAATATTTACTTGGGAGCTAAGTTCCTAAAACCTCTTGACTTGTTGGGGAGACAGGGACTAATCAAGGTCAAAGACACTTGGCCTGGCATTTGTCTTTTCAGCTGTGTCTTGCCTTGAGCTCCCAACCACAGCAGTTTAAAGTTTAACTGCACCACATGCAGAACATCAAAACCACCTCTCCTAGCTCCCACCCATCCACTGCAAACTGTAGAGGTAGCTGGTGCCACAGGGACCCAAGTCAAACCTCTTTCCTAAGGACCAGGACCAAGTTGAAGGTGGCTATTCCAGAAATGTAGGGACTGAATCTACAAAGAGCTCAGCAGAAGTGACACCACATCTCCTGGTAAGAGTGACTGATGGGGATGCATGAGTCTTAAAGCCCTCCTAGAATCTGCAATTCAACCCAAGACTCTTCATCCCTGAAGCAAAAGGATAAGTGGATGTTTTATACGGTTCCTCTTTCCAACTAACCCTGTAGTAGCAGAAGGCGAAGGTTCAAAGATGCACTGGGTGGTGGGCAGACTTTTGTGGTCCCATTTCCCAAGGCTTCTGCTTTGAAAAATGTCTCCATAATATTGTTTGATGGACTGGGCGAGGGAGGGGCAATCTCTGAAGAAGGGTTTCCTCTAAGTCACTCATCTTGCTCTATCTTTCAACAATGTAGCAAAATGAGACTCCCTGTGACAGCTGCAGATCACGGTTGGGAATTTTTTGTTTTGTTTTGTGTTTTAGGTTTTCTCCCCCACTGAGCAAGTTGCAGTCTACTGGGAATTGGGCAGCGGCTGCACCACCCCTCTCCCTTAGAAACTTGCTGTACAAAACATGAACACTAGTCCTTCTTGCCCGGTCCTGCCTTATGCCCCTCTCTTCAACCTCAGCCGCCACCAATTAGTGCCAGAAGCCCTCCCTTCTCTGCCCTTGTACATCACTCAGGTCTGTAATGTTGTCCTGCTCCAGATGCCAGCCTCTAACTGCACAGCCAGAGCCTCTCTCTCCACCAAGCAGTTTGTAGTCTTTTTTAAGCTCCTGCAGTCCCTCCAAGACAAGTGGACCTGAGTCTCCACCCCAGGCAGTACCAACAGTGTGTTCCTGAAAGCAGAAGGTGTACCTGAACCCCATGAGGGCAATGGGGACCTATTTAATTCCAGTAAACAGAAGACATAATTTAACTCAAATTGAACTTAAAAGTAAACATACAGGGTTTAGACTGGGGCTGTCAAAGGATCTGCGAAGGGTCCTTGATTCCACAGAATCACAGTTAGTGCTGGGTTGCTAAAAAGCGAAGGAGTTGTCAAACTTTTTATTGTTCTTGAAAGCACCTAGGAGTATGGTTGATTAGACAGAGGTTGATACAAACAGCAGTCTGTCAGGAAGCAAGACTTCCCTTTATCTGGCACATTTCTACCATCTCCCCATCCCCCAAACACTAAGTCCCAGCGGCTGACTATGGAAGAGGTGGGGTAGCACCGGAGAACTCCAGGTGGAGGAAACAGGTTACTCTAAAGTTCCTTTCCCTGGAAGACCCGAGTTCCCAGAGGATTCAGGGATACTGTTGCTCTCTGGTCAGAAGGGATCCTGATTCATTTAGGAAGGGAGATTTCACAAAATGTACAGGATTCATTGCTTGGATGAATTTTGGTTTTCTTAATGTGTAGGAGCGAAAAGGGTGTTTGGGCTCGTTTTTTTTTTTTTTTTCCTTCCCCTCCCCCACTAGGGATTACACCCTGGGCAAAAGCTCCAAATCCCCTGAGCATCCAGAGTAGAGGATAACATTTGATGTCCTCAGATAAGCGTTCCTGGCCAAGATTCTTCCTGCAACCTGCACTCTGACCACACAAGATTCCCAGTCTATTCAGCATCTTGCCTTTTTCCTTTTTTTTGCCCCTTAAAGATTCAAAGACAGCAACTGGTGTTGATCTACAAACCTATGGGGTTGGGGATTGGTTTATGGACTTAAATGTACCTGAACCATTCCAACTAGAAGAGTGGACAAACTTTGATTTTTAAGTCTTCCTTGTCCTGGGCTTTCCCCAGAACCTCAGATTAACCCAACTAGGAAGATCCTTCAGCCTGAACCACAAAGCCAGCTCTGTGCCCAGCCCTCTGCCCGCACCCCTCGCACACACTCCCTTGCATGCTTAGCAAGCCCCTTCCAAGGCTGTTCTCTCTTTCCGGGGAAATAAAGCCTAGATTGGAACCTTCTGCCCAGCTTCCTCACTTGGCCGTCTGGTATGAATTAGTGTTTTTATAAGGGACTCAAACAAATCGAATACAAGGTCACCAAATAATTAACAGTTGCGAATTCCCTCCGTCCCCATTAAAATACTTCCCTGCTTATATTTCATTTTCCGTTTGCCAACGACAACAGGGTACAGGCAAAAGTGCTAGTGCTGCTCGGTTGATTACTCCATGCAGAAACCAACACAATATAACAGGCAAACTTCAATCGCAGGAAACTATGAAGCACTAAATTGCCCTCCTCTCTCCAAAGCCTGCCTGTCCCTAGCACACTTCTGCCTCCTTGCAATCTCTGAACTGAAGATAAAGAGCAGACTCCCCCTGACTGGATTCTAAGGATGCCCAGCTCCCAAGGATGCTTTCCTCTCTTCTTTGGTGTTATCTGTTCTTTGCTGTCTTCTTTCTGTAAGCAGGTTTGTATCAACAGCACAACAATAGCAACTATTCTTATTTCAAAGTCTCTGGGGAAACTAACCTACAGAAGGTTAGTTTGTTCAATTTCTTCCTTTCATCTTTGATGCCTTGAAAGTTTTGCATATATATATATATATATATATATATATATATATATATATATAATTTGGCACTTACCACATAAATTTCAAAGTAGGACCTCTTTCAAGCTCAATCTCCTCCCACCCCCTCTTGGCTGGCTGAGAATCCAGGGTCCCAGAACTATTGGTCTTTGTAATTTCTTATCTAACCTGGTTCACCCTGATCCTGTGATCTCAGCTCCACACCAACACACACACACACACACACACACACACACACACACGCTTTCTCATCTCTACTTATCCAAAATATTTTTTGAGGCACAGCATAAAACCGTGTTAAAAAGATTATCCATAAAGTAGTTTGTGCCTCTGCTAAATATATACAAGAGGAAGCCAGACACAGCACACTTTCAGACCCTTGCATCCAAAGCTCCAAAAGAACTGCTAATTGGGTCTTTAAGTACCACAGAAACACATCAAGCCAGAAAGAAAATCTCACTTTTACCTTTTGTTTAAACTTCTGCATCTCAGCATACTTCTTAGAAACTTCTTGTCATTATCCCATCCACACATACAGTATTTATCATTCAGAGTCTAGACTCTTAAGCCAGTCTCACCTCTCACAAGCTGTGTGACCTTGAACAACTTAATTTCTCTGTCTTTCTTAATTCATCTCTAAAGCAACAGTAGCCGAGAAGTGCATGGGCTCATTCCTATAGTCATAGCTTTTAGCACAGTGCTTAGCCCACAGGACAAGCTCAATCAATCCTGGCTACTGTTATTTACCCTTTCAAGGTGTTTTCAAAGCTTGCAATAAGGCCTCCTTCGGGACAAGCGGACTGGACAGAAGGCTGCTGGTGAATCTTTGGAGCTATCACTCTCTTGCTTATTCCAGCCCTCTCATTCTCAAACACCAGCTTCAGGTATAACATTCAAGTTCCCATGTGAGCAAGACCTTTAACCAATTCTCTGCGAGTGTCTTAGAGCATGTGAACGGGCTTCGAGGCTCCTCCTCTAGAGGGACCCTGGGCTTCTGAGCTCCAAGCCTACCCTACCACTCTGTGGTGATTTAAACCTCCCCTAGGCAAGGCGCCAACTTAGCAAGACCCGCTCAGCTCCCGGCTGCCCTTTTTTTTTTTCTTGCCTACCCACTCAAGGCTTGGGGGAGGGGATGTTGAAAAGTTTGGCACGTTAAGAACCCCCGCGCGAGAGGGGCGGAAGTCCTCGCCAGAAGCTGAGGATGCGCGGTTAGTGGGTCCCTTCCATCACGGGAGACTAGACACCGTTTGATGTGTTATGACATGAACCCTCAATTAGATCGCTGAGTCGAAACACTCCAATCAGGGGCCCAATGCTAAGCAAGCCCCGGAAGGTCCAACCCGAGGTCACCGCCGGTGACACATCAAATCAAAATCAGTGAGAGGGAAAGTGAGGTTTTCCCTTTATCAAGCTGGGGCTGCAGCCAGCAATCCAGCCCCTCCTCCGCACGCCCCTCCAGTCCCTCTCTGCACACACACACACCCCTCCTCCGAGCTCCTTTACACCCCTGAGGCTTGAGACCAGCATCGCAGCCTTCCAAGTATCCCAGCTGCCCTCTTACAGTTTTCTTTCGAACTTGGAGGAGACAGAGCCTTTGAAGCTGCGGTTCCGGTCCCGGTCCCCGGTCCCTGTCCCGGTCCCGGCGCTCTTGCCTCGTCTCCTCTGACTAGGGATCTCTGGCAGCCCTGTCCCCAGCGCATTCTGAGGTTGAAGCCACAGTCTATCTGGCTTTATGACCATGGGTAGGGAACAGTGTTCTTCCCCTTCCCCAAACCTCACCTCCTCGTGCTCCTGCTCCAAGAACTCGCGGGTTCCCGGCATGGGTGCCTGGGCTCTAGGGTGTGTAGGTGCTGAGGTACAAACAAGGGTTGATGGGCGCTGGAGTCTTTGCAAGGTCTGGGGCCCCCAGAGACAGGCAGCTTTTCATGCTTTCTGAAATTCCAAAGTCTCCTATAGATACCTTGGAAGAGCCCACGCTGTCCCTTGGTCCTGTGCCAAGGAACTCTCAAAGAGTAGTGAACCAATGAGGGTGTCTGCCTGGGGTAAAATGGGAGAGTCTGCCACTTCCCAGGAAAAGAAAAACGTACCCATCGCCTGGCAGCCTAGGCCTCTAGGATTTCTTCCCTTAAAGCAGTATTCTCTGACCTTCAGTCACTTCTCCTTTGGTGAGGGCACTAGAGATCCTAGGTTAACAGAGAAGTTGCTGGGAGAGACTGCACTGCAGCGCGGTAGGAAGAAGCTGGCGCTGCAGTTAAGAGAGTACTCAGGTCCAAGACCTAGTAGCGGCAATACGAAGAAGCCACGTGTCTTTGTAAAGGTGACTTTATTATTCCTAAAATCGTCATAAAATACGGTGGCGTTAATTTGCCGTCGAGACCTTTCAGCAGCTCATAACCCAGCTGACCTCGGATTGTAGCTGAGTACCTGGCTGGGCCAGAACCTTGGCTGCGAAGAAAAGCAGCTTCCAGAAAGCTGGATGCTGGAAATTGAATAGGGCTTGGGGCAGGCGGAGGAGGGGGGATGTTAGCCTACTCTGGAAAGGTTCAAGCGAACAATTCAGGTAGATAGATGTAGCTGAGCAGACAATTAAGGTAGATAGATTTAGGTGAGCAGTTCCCTCAGTCCAACCCCGGGGACTCTTGAATTTCTGGGTACTTTTCACTGAACCCGAACCTGTGGGTCTAGGAACAGAGTCTAAGCTGGGAGTATGGGAAGCGCCTCTTACCTTCTCTGTACCTTCCCCTCTGTCCTTTCTCTCCTCCTTTCTTGCTTTTTCTGAATTACTTTTCCTCTCTAGGAGCCGGTGGAACTTTCCCCCAATCTCTGAAGATTTCTCTGAGATGCTATGATTTCATTGCTCACGCTATGCTGTGGATCAGCGATAATTGCAAGAGGAGGAAGCTCAGAATCCTATAGACAGGGGATGAGGGTTGGGTCCCGAGATGCTCCTCGAGAGAAAGGTTGTCTGGCTGAGAAAGGTGGATGAGTACCATCCTGTAGTACAGTAAGCCCCAACAACTCCACGCTTTCATCAGTCCCAGTTTCAGCCCACCCCGCAAACGGTGGCTTGAAAACTATCAGGTGTGAAAGGAGGAAAAATAAAAACGGTGCCGCAAGCAAGGCACTGGTGCCCACCTGGCTGATGTTTCCCCACACCCTACGCAGGACATCGGGTGAACCCACAGGGCTGCTGGATCTAGGCACTGCCTGACACCGATCCTAGACTCGCTGCCTAGACCGGTTGACTACCTTGTGCTGACTTTTCCTTGAGAGACGGGAGGCTCTCTAAAGCTCTCGTGGCTGCTCTAGGGCCCGCGACCCTCACAAGCTTTGGAGTCAGGGTCTCGCAGTCCTTTCTCTGACCCTTCTCCATTTCCCTTCATTTGCTCACCACTTCTTTTCCTCTATGCTTCCTCTGCTAGCTACCAGACCATTGACCGCCGCGATGCTTTCGGCAAAAGAGAAATCAGGAAGGAAAAGGAGAGAAGAAAAAAGTAAGAAAGTAGGGGGAGGATTGCAGACTGGAGCAAAAGCTGCAGCTGCACTCAGAATTGGGGGCTTGAGAAAAGAAAAAAAGGGGGGTGTCCAGAATGCGAAGGGAATTCACAAAAGCAGCCTCCTGCCAGAGCCTGGGCAGCGCTCTGGCTGAGGAGCTCCAACCGGAGAGGAGCCTGGCGCTTTCTTTGCCACTTACCCAGTCCTCTGTCTACAAAGCTAGTGATCGTATTAGCTGACTTGGAAGACTGGAAAAAGCTGGCATTGATGCCCAGCTTCTCGGCAATGGAGTAAGTCTTGTAGATTGACAGCATGTACTCGTGAGGAACCACGCGCGGCCCCCTGCCCGGCGGCTCCTGCCCTTGAGGTTGTCCAGGCGGCCGCCGCCGGAGCTCCTTCTGCCGCAGCCGGTGTTCCTGGGGCGTCCGGCCCTCGGCACTCTCTTGTGGAGTCCTCTGCATCTTCCCTTCTTTGCGGTCCTCCACGTCTTTGGTGGAGTCCAATTCGGTGGAGGAGGAGGACGAGGAGATGGAAGCCTGCTGGAAACCCGGCAAATCCCAGAGGAAGCTGATGAGGAAGATCGCCCAGAGAAGGACCCTAGGAGTGTCCATGGCGAGCGAGTGGCTAAGTTTCTCGGAGAGGCGGCGGCGGCGACAGCGGCGGCTGCGCCGGGCGCGAAAGGCACGGAGCGGCTGGACAGCGGCGGGGGCCGCGCTCCTCCTGCAGACTCCGAGTGCGGGGAGCCGGGTAGCAGCTACACAAATCCAGGCCGTGCCACGCCCCCTCCCGCCCCTCGCCGGGAGGTGGGGAGAGGAGGGGAGAGCAGCGCTGCGGGGATGGGGAGGGAGGCGGGTAGTGCGGGCAGGAGGTGTGGGGTGGGGGGCGGCGGTGGGCTGGGGTGGTGGCGAGGCGCAGCGCCCCCGCGGGACGCGTCCGAGGAGGTGAGAGCTGGAAGAGCCCCGCGGGGTCCGGAGCGCCGACTGGGAGAGCGGGAACCGAGCGCCTCTGTCCCAGGGTTGGAGAGCCAGAGCCCGCAGGCAGCACCCGGGGCGGACTGGCAAGGGCGGGGACGCCAACCCTCCGCCGCCTACGCCGCGGACCTTCAGTCCGGGCCAGACGCTCGAACTTTCCTAGGAGTCGGCGGTCCGTCTCTCCAGGGACCCTGGGGAGCGGCTGCTGCGGCGGCCGCGGCGGCTGGCTCGGAGCGGGGGACTGCTGCCGCAGGCTGCGTCCTGGCTCCCAACAGTGGCACCCTCCCTTCGTCACCCTACCCTCCTAGCGGGCGGTTAGCACACCCCCCCCCCGCAAGTTTCATCCCTGAGTCCCGGAAGCCAGGCGCAGGGGCCAGTCCTTCGCAGCCCCCTTCTCTTGGTAGAATGCTGCTTTCCACAAAGACCCGCGTCAATTCCCGACCTTCGAGGTCAGGCAAAGGCCACCAGTCTTCGGAGTTTGGACCCGTGCTCGGAGCTGCCGCGCTCCCCAGCAGGCCCCAGGCTCTCCTCTCGCAGACCTCAATCTCTGACGCTTGTTCCAGCTGCTTCATCTCTCGTTCGTGGGATCCCACACTTCTCTGACCCCTTAGGGGCTCGACTCCCTCTTCTTCTGCACGCCTACTTCCCTTTTCCTCTTTCCTATTGTCTTCAGGAATTCGTCCTTCCCCCAAGTTCCTTCCCATTCCGATTCGATACCTCTCCTCACCCCGTCCCTGCCCCCCCCCCCCCAAAAATCTGCTTTTCTTTTTTAGGCTGTGGCCTCCCAACTCTCCGAACCCTCTCTCTCTCTCTCTCCCCCTTCCACCAGACCCCTCCCTGCGCAGCTCTACCCCAATCTGTTTCTCTTCAGCTCAGCCTCGCCCCATCACGAGTTTCCTTTATCTGTCCCCAGATTCCCAGTGTCTTCCCCGCCCACCGCCCCGCGGTTCACAGAGCCCGGACGTTGCCAGGTTTGGCGGGGAAGAGTTGCACAGCGCTCTTAGACGGAAGTTGTCCGGAGTCTACACAGGGTCCTCACGCACCATCTGTAAACGTCCTCCTGTAAATTATTCCACTTTTATGGATTTAAAAAAAGAGGGGGGAACAAAAGGCTCAGAGATAACGGCTTTCCAAGGCCATTCAGCCAAGAGGGCACAGCCGCGGATAGACCCAGGGAGCAGTGGTTCCGTCATTCTGCTCCTCCTGGTTTGATCTGAGGTGGCTGTGTCTCTGTGGGTTCTCCCGCCCTGGCCCCCTTGTCTTCTTGGGGAACCTTGCAGGCCCGAGGAGAGGCAGTTTGGTGCCCTCTCCCCTTCCTTTTACTCTGACTTCCTTAAGGTCCGAGGCGTGACTCTCACCCTGGACACCTGCTGTGTCAGGCCTGGCTACATAATCTTCATAACAGGCCTGAGACAAGGGCCGCATTATCTCTATTTTACAGACAGACAAACGGAGGCCCACGATCCGATCACGCTGCTCCTAATTGCTAGGCTATTGAGAGTGGCTTCTTTGCTCTTGATCACTAGGGATGCTGGTTCTACCCCAACCCTTTCATGTCCCTTAGGGCTACTCAGTTCATGATTGCCAACCCATGGCCTGTCTGGGACTTGAAGGAGTCTAGCTTCTTCCTTCCGCTTTCTGGGGTTTAGATGATTAATTATCATTCACCAACATAAGGCTGAGAAAGGAGCAAGGAAGCTGAGAAGTCTTAAATAATACTTAGCCCACTAGGAAGAAAAGATCTCTCTGTTCACGCTCCTTCATCTTTGGTGCACATGTCCTTCATACATTTCTGTTATCCAGAAGTGACACTCTCATCTCTTAATGACTAATACCAAACCCATCGCTTTCAAATATCTGTGCTGCCCCTCTTTCTCTTCCCCTTGCAGTAGCGACATCCGGGAGAGGCATCCTCCTATGGCTTGTCTCCATTCTCTCCTTCTGGGAAATGAGCATGCGTACCTTGTGCTGACACTCTGCGCATGTCTGGCTCCACGGCCCTGTTATGGATGACTCATGGGCTTGGATCCTTTTTTCTCAGCACCACGCTTCCTGCTGGCCTTCATCTCCGCTCAGTTTGACCACAGCAGTTATCTGTTGTGAGTTATCAGTAAACAGGAAACAAGGCAGAGGTCTCATTGCCTATGGCCTACAACCCTTCAACAGACTAGAGAGTGGAAAGGCAAAAGACAGGGACCACAAAGAATGTGGGCTGCTGTCTTCTGGATTACCCCAGGGCAGGTGTTGCTGTCCTTGTTGCCAGCCTTGGATCTGAGTGAGGAAAGTTGCATTTGCCACAAAGGTTCTAGTGGTTACTTACAGGTGAGAAGACAGACTGACAAACCAACTCAGAAGGCTTGGAGGTCACAAGCAAGCTAGAAATATAACCAGGAGCCAAGCCATTAGACTCCTAACCCAGCGTTTCCTATAGTTAAAACTTCCCTTCTAAAGTATGTCTTACAGTAATTGAGTAAGGCCATTACTCCAATTCTCTCTCTCTCTCTCTTTCTCTCTCTCTCTCTCTCTCCCTCCCTCCCTCCCTCCCTCCTTCCCCCCGTGTGTGTGTGTGTGTCTGTGTGTATGTACTTGCATATATGTGTTGTTATACTAAAGATATAAGGAACAACAATTACTGCATTTGCTTTTAGGTTTCCACACTATGTACTTAATCTTTGAAACACTGCTGTGGAGTTTTTAGTTTCCAAACTTTCTTAGACTCTCTAATCATTTCTTTGGCAGTTTCTTTTGGGAGGAACATTTTGAACATTTTGAAACAGTGAAAGTCTCTTGATGTGAACTGAGAAAGTCTGGTCCCCGGTTGGCCCTGATAGCTTTTATACCGGGATCAGACACACACCCTGTTACAGACATCTATGGTATCTCCTGCCCCCTTGTGGCCACTTGGAAAATTGCTACTCATAGGCAAAACTGCTTATGCAAGGACTAGTAACCCCAATTAATATCTTTAAAGAAATTACCTAAGTGAATTGGAAGATCACCCCTAAGGCATATATAGAATATGACACTAAAAATTCATAAATTATAAATATGCTACACAGAAATATAAGACCAAAACTAAATAAAATTGCCTCATTTATTACTATCTTAAATTTGTGCTCTTAACAATTTTAAAATGATTATTTCATATTGGATCAGGGAGAACATTTTCTCTTAAGTAAGGAAAAGAGATTGTCCCAGTGAAGATGAGGAGAGGTGATAAAAGGCTGTAATCTCCGCACTCATGGTGGCAGAGGCAGGGGGTCTCTGCGAATTTGAGCCCGGCCTCAATGTAGCAAGTTGCAGGCTGGCGAGAACTATATGATAAGAGACTGAGTCACAACAGAAACAAAACCCATTTCATTTTTAACTAGTTAACATTTGAAGTGCTATTGGAAAAGCAACTTCCTTATGAAGTGTCTGACCTATTAGAATGGTAGTGTAATCCCACCCCTGTAGGAAGAAACCCATGTCTTAAGAGACCCTGAAAACATACCCTGGAAGCAGTCAGGAAGAATGTGTCATGTGCAAGTGGAATCTCGACTTTAGGACACAGCTTTTATGAGGACAGGGTAAAAAAAGTATAAACCCAATCTGGTAGGATCTGAATTCGTGCTTTACTATCAGACACTTCTAAATAAATTGATGCGCCAACAGTCTAGTAACATTAGACAGTCTGTGAGTGGCCTTAAAGAAATGAGATGTGAAATGGGCACGGTTTTTTAATTTTATTTTTTTACTCCTTCACTTTAATTATTTTACTTTACATATTCACTCACTGCCCCCCTCCTGGTCATCACTTCTCACAGTCCTTCCCCCATGCCCCATCCTCTTCTCCTCTGAGTATTTGGGGGTCCCCTGGGAATCACCACCGCCACTACCAGCAACCCACCCCAGCAAGGCTGGGAGCTTCCTCTCCCACTGAGGCCAGACAAGTCAGGCCCAGCTAGTAGAACATATCTAACACCGGTAAGTTTTGACGAAAAGAAAACTACTTACAAAAACAACTGTGGTTATGGAGTTAAAACTCAGGCTCTTTGTGTTCCTGGAGCACCCAGGATGGACATGGACTGGCAGACAGGCCTGGCATCTCCCACACTTGCTTCCACTTGAGGGCTTCTGCTCCACTCTGTTGTCAACATTTTCATAAAACTCCCATCTTAGAAAAGGTCTTTTTTATTTTTTTAAAGTAAAAAGGAGTTGAGAGATGGCTCAGCAATTAAGAGACTGAGGCTGCATGGTACACCCTTTTAATCCCTATACTTGGGAGGCAGGTGGATCTCTGGATGTTTGAGGTCAGCCTCTTTACATAGGGAGTTCCTGGGAAGTCGAGGCTACACACAAAACAAACAAGAAACAGCATTTGCTACTCTCACCCAGGACACAGGTTC
Source organism: Mus pahari (assembly GCF_900095145.1). Taxonomy (NCBI): domain Eukaryota; kingdom Metazoa; phylum Chordata; class Mammalia; order Rodentia; family Muridae; genus Mus; species Mus pahari. Next base: position 19,094,056 of record NC_034611.1, on the reverse strand, counting down.
AGCCCCAGGACTCATAATAGGTGACTTACAACCACTTCTGACCCCCAGTCCAGGGGATCTGCTGCCCCGTGACCTCAGTTGAACACTTACACTCAAGATGCACATAAACTCATGGAGGAATACACACACGTCTTAAAAACAAAAACTTTTAGAAGGAATTTAAGTGCAGAAATCGAGGACTAGAAGAAGGCTCAGTCTGTGAAAACCCTTGCCATTACAAGCCTAAGGTCCTGAGTGTGATTCCCAGCAGCGTATAAATGGTGGACAGTCGCTTCAGATTCCACGGCAGACACGGTCTCAAAAACTAACATGAAGAGTGGTAGAGGACACACAAGTGTGTGAGCCCCTGCCCCCATCATGCACATGCATGTGAATACACACAAACACACACACACACACACACACACCACAGAAAGTGATTAAAGAGGAAAACTGAGCTCTTGTATCCACACCTGCGCCAGCACATTACACAATTGAGAATACGTACACACCAAATTTTGTAATTAAAAAAATAGTGAGAGAAATAAAAGCTATTAGCATAGAAGACGGGCAGCATTCCCCGGGGCAGGTCAAAGATGGCAGACAGAGAAGTCCTGAGCATCTGGAGGGTGTCGAGGCCCTAGGGTGGATCTCCTTGCTTTATACAATCTATACAGTCTCATCATCTCATTTATTTTTAAAAATCCAGAGTTCATTTGTACTGGACAATAAATATCATGTGCTCTCTCTCTCTCTCCCTCTCCCTGTCTCTCTCTCTCTCTGTGTCTCTGTGTCTCTCTCTCTCTGTCTCTCTGTCTCTCTGTCTCTCTCTCTGTCTCTCTCTCTCTCTGTCTCTCTC
>NC_034611.1:19081998-19093193 GCF_900095145.1 Mus pahari | reverse complement strand
TCTCTCTCTCTCTCTCTCTCTCTCTCTCTCTCTCTCTCTCTCTCTCTCTCTCGTCTCTCTGTCAGACAGAATCTTTCTATGTAGCTCAGGTTGACTTTAAACTCATTGCCATCCTTCTGCCCAAGTCTTCCATGTGCTGGGAATTGAAATCTGAGCTGCCACGCACCACCGTGTTAGGGCACTTCTTTTGTTCGCATATTTGATGGTTTCTCTAGCAGAATGATTTAAAGAGAACTCAGATGAGATGATCTTTGGAGTTGTGCTACAGTGACACAGTATTCATTTCATGACCGTGAGTCTCCTGCTTTGCTGGCTAAGCAGAGGCTTAGGTGACGGTGTCTCGGTTAAGGTTGTATCACTGTGAAGAGACTTCATGACCACTGGCAACTCTCATAAAAGAAAACATTGAACTGGGGCTGGCTTGCTGTTTTAGAGGTTTAGTCCGTTATCACGACAGGAAACAAGACAGTACGTAGGCAGACACGGTGCTGAAGATGGAGCTGAGGGGGTCTATGTCTTGATCCACAGGCAGCCAGGAGAAACCATGGCACTCAGGACAGACTATAGCTTATTAAAACCTCAACGTCTACCTCCAGTGAGACACTTCCTGTAGCAAGGCCACGCCCACACTTCCTGCAGCAAGGCCACGCCCACTCCAACAAGTGACACTCTTTATGAACTAAGCATCCGAACCCGTGAGTCTGTTGGGCAGGGCGCCATAACTATCAAACCACCTCACTGAGGAGTCAGAGATTTGGTGAGTACCATGTGGCAGATGGCTGCCTGAGGTGGGCAGAAAGTTGGAGTATTGTAGGTCTAGACGAGACATCGTAGAGTATTGTAGGTAAGGACAAGGTCTCTGGAAAACTGAAGTCAGTTGTTCCTGTTCTCCTGTTGTTCTATTCCGGATGCTTAACATCCGGTCATACTGTAGCTTGCCCATCCCAGTGGTTCCCAGCCGGTGAGCCTGACCAGGACTGGGACTGACCTACCACCAGTCTGCTCAGTCAGAAAGCCCAAGCTGAGACCCAGAAACCTTCCTTTTCTCTACTCTGCTGAGGGCATAAGGATACGTTCTGATCCACTCTCAGACTGGCAAACCATGGACCTACACCATCAAGTAGGGATAAGTGACTTGCCAAAGACTTCGAGATGTGTCCTGGTTTTTAAGGAAAAAGCTCTAAGGAAAATCTGTAGTATGAAATGATATTTCCAATTAATGATTCTTATTCCTAGCGAGCAAATAAATTCCAGCCCCTACGTGAACCAGATAAATGTAATGGTCTATAAGTATTCCAAGCTATGTAAATGGTTAATTCCGACTGATCTCTAAAAACAACTAGGATCAAGCCTGCTTCTACACAGAGGGAGGAGAGGGAGGGGGAGAGGGAGAGGGAGAGGGAGGAGGAGGGGGAGGGGAAGGGGAGGAGGAGAAGAGGGGGAGGGGGAGGGGAAGGGGAGAGGGAGAGGGAGCACATCAGAATGAAGCAGAGTGCAGGTGAGTCCAGTACTGGTATTCTCTCTTGGTGACAGAAGGACCTGGAACTTGAGCTCTGTCATTTCTTGGTTGTTTAAACTCAACACACCCTCCTTTTACTATGGTACCTCATAGCTACAACTTTTAGCTGTCAGCAAAACAACAACAACAACAACAAAAAAAAACAAAAACAAAAACAAAACAAAAAAACAAAAAACAAAATTTAAACAACTCCTGTCAAGCTTTGTCACCAAGATGGAAGAGAAAATATGTGTGCCCTTGGCGAGGATCAGATTAGGTCTTTGGTGCAATTAAACCTTCTGTGCAGTTTTGAAAAGTTAGTGTAAACCCTACATTGCCTACACCAGGAACATATACAGGGATGTCATAATGAAACCTCTTGGTTTCATAATACATAAAATAAAAAATCAGATTCATCAATGTGTGTAGATTCTTACATATGTAAGTATGGTAATAATAATTAAGCAGCTGAATATTTTGATTTTTTAAAAAAATAGCAGAGTTCTCTGTTAACTTTAGCCATCCTCAATTTTTCTGCTTTTGTTCTGAATTTACACATGCAATTGTTTTCATTGATCTAGTTTTCATTCTTTCTTAAAACATTCCTTTTGGCAAGTAGCTTCTCTGAAAAGGTTAAGTTTGTTTGACGCAAGGAGTTTTACTGTATTTCACTGTGACTTTGTGGCAACAATCTCTCTGTGTAATGATTCAACATGTTTTATGTCTGTCCAAATATTCTAGATTAAAAACACATTGCTGCCTGCTAATAGGTACGGGGGCTACTTTGGTGGAGTGAGAAAAGTGCCTCTCAAATGAGCATGCGCGAATCCCGCATGCTAGGATGGTCACAAGGATTCAGCTTGAGGAATAGTCTGATTCTTGCCAAATCGTGCATTGAAAAATTACAATTACCTAGGAAGTCGTCTTTCCTGTTTAGAATCAGATTTGGTTTGATAAATTACTACCAACTTTGTAAACATTAAAATAGCAGCAATAAAGACATGAAATTCCACACAGGGGATCTACAATGTTTGGGTAATTATAAGCACATGGCTACTTTACATGAGATTGCTGTTAAAAAGTCTATTTACTAGGGCTCTGGGAAAACAGAGGTTCTCATATTCAGGTTTATTTACATGCAAGGAGAATCCAGCGTTTACTATCAATTCCTCACAACCTGTTTTTTTTTTTTTTTTTTTTTTTTTTTTTTTTTTTCATAACTCTATATAGTATTAGCTGAAGGAACGCCACCTGGGTTGTTTATGTTGTCTTGTCTATTAGCGTACTGGGTTTTATGGGGAGTAGGGGGATGGGCATGGAGGGGTCACAATTCAACTAACTTCCAAAAGTGTGAAGTGCTCTCCCAACAGAAAAAAAAAAAAAAAAAAAGAATACATTTTATGCTAATAGTTAGGGCAAAAGTTTCCAATGAAATCTTTTAACATATCCTATTTACCACAAATGATTACTGTATCACTTTAAATCCATAAGCTGTTTTGTTTGTTTGTTTGTTTGTTTGTTTGTTTTGAGATGCAGCCCTGGCTAGTCTGTGTCCCAGTGTGTAGACCAGACTGCTCTGAAATTCAGAGATGCTATTACCTCTGCCACTCAGACCCTGAGTTTGAAAACAGTGCTTCCATGGATCTGCTTTCAGGAGCCATTAAAATAAACTCAGAAATGTTGCAGATTCATTACTAATGAAATAAGCACTTTACATCTGAAAAAAAAATGGTTGGGATTTTATATTGAAATGAATAAGCACAAGATTTAAAAGTTTGAAAAGTTAGTGTAAACCCAACATTGATTCAAAAGCTCTACTGCTCATAACTTCACTCCTCAAATGCTAAGGTTATGAAATGCCACAGCTGAGAGCTGTAATGAACTGGTCTCAAAAACAGAGAACAGAGATGGGAAGTAGGCTACTGGTTGCCAGCAGCCACGGGGAGGGAGAACATGGAATTAGTGGTTAATGGGGGAAAGAAAAAAATTCCAATTTGGGAAGATGAAAAAGTTCTGTAAGTGGCTGGTGGCAGTGGTGTCTGACATTGCCACATGCTTCATGCTGTGTGGCTGGACGCTTTAAAATGGTGGCGATGGATAAGTGGAAGTTGTGTTTTACATTTTTACCTGGACATGTGGAGCACACCTGTCATCTCAGAAACGGAGGCAGGAGCACCTTCCGTTGAAAGCTAGATGGGGTCTTCCTTATAGGGAGTTGGTCGCTGACCAGCAAAACAAAAAGTACAAAGGTTTAATAGAACACAGCTCAAGAGAGGTCCTCTCGCCTGACATCCAACAAGTTATGAAGGGATCCAAAAGCTGATTGCTTTCTCGTTCTAACTCTGTTGTGGATTCTCCAGTTTTGGTGGTGGATAAGTGTATAAAAGTGTATTTGACCGTGAAAATGTAAGATCTAACTTGAAACACTGTAGCTTGAATGGCTATGCTAAGCATATAGACATTTATTGAGCTGCCTACTCTTGATATATGGTTAATTTTAATATGCGATGATTTTTAATTTGCAATGTTCTTTTAACAATAAGGTTTAAAATGAAATACATGAACAGAATTGTCCACCTTGAAAATAATGTGCTGAAAAGCGAAGCTTTTGATTGTTTTGTTGACTGTTGGGCTGACAGGCACAAGTGTGGTTTTCTACAAAGCTACACAAATGTCAAGGGAAACTTTTGTTAACTCTAAGGAGGTTAAAACCCAACCTTTTTCTCACCCCTCCGACTACATGGATGTGAAGCATGCTCAGTTGCTCACTTTATGTTTGTTTCTTTCTACATCAGTTTCTCTTTTCTGGAAGATTAAACGGTAAAGCACTTATAGAGAGCTCACTCTATTGGTTCTGGACATGGTGTATCCTGCTCAATGCTTAGCAGACTTCCAAGGAAGGATAGTCTTTAGTAAAATCTATCTTTCTTTCTTGTCCTTTTTAATGGTACCAATTCCGTTTCTTCTCATAGCTCCCAGTTAGTATGCAATACCTACACAAGAGACAATTCATTCCAGAGGCCTGTGTGTTTGTGTCCATGTGGGGCATTACTGTGCATGTGTGGGTGTGCTTGCACATGTCTGTGCATGCACGTGGATGCTGTAGGTCATTCCTGAGAGTATCGTTCCTCAGCATCAAAGTACCCTTATTGTTTGGGATTAGATCTCTCCCTGGGACCTGGAGCTCACTAATAAGGGTAATTACCAAGAAGGAAGGTCCCGGGAATCTGCTTGTCTCTGCCTCCCCAGTGTTGGGATTATAGGCACACCTAGCTTTTTTATGTGGATGCTGGGGGTTAAAAGCCGAGTAGTCACGGTCACATGCAACTGATTTACTGACTGAGGCATCTATCTTCCCTGCCAAAGTGGGAATATTTCCATTTCAAAATCTTAGGCTCCAAATGACAAGTTTTTATTGGTACCGACCTAGACACACTGCAGGTCCCACGTGTATTGCGGGAACTATTAAAAAGAACTGCCAAGTCCCCACGCTCCACCCCACTCCATCCAGTTACCTTCTGCCCGCCAACTCTCCGGCAGGGCCGGAGCTCCAGAGTTCCCTTCGCTGCCATGCCAGCCCCACGCAATGACCGTCCACCCCATGGTCAGCCGCCACAACCCCCAGCAACCTGGTAGAAACAAAACTCTAGAAGCTTATAATTGACAAGTCAGATTTATGTATCAATACATTCTCAACTCACAAGATGCCCACACAATAATTTCAGAGCCAATTGATAATGGTACAAGCTGTCCATCTAGATCAGACAAGTTATCCCAATTATTCTATCCCGATGTGATATTCATAACTACCTGTGGCTATTTAAAACCATTCGGGATCAGGATCTTCTTCCTGACCGTCCACCTCCATCTTGGCTTCTCCTCCTTCCTCCTCGAGTCGCTCTATGTCCCTGCAACTCTTTGCTCTGCCTCCTTTTCCCTGTCCAATCACAGGCCTCCTACTGCACTAATATATTAATGTAATTGGACAGGGAAAATCCTGCCATACAGGATTTCTCCCCTCTGCAGTAGTCCTTGCTTTGGGCTATTGTCACTTTCCCCATGTAAATGTTACAGTCACAGCTGGTTAGGGCAGGCCAGCACAGTGAAGACTCAATATTCCAGTCTCTTTTACACACGAGACACTAAGGGACTTAGTCAAGCTCCCAGATTTAAGTCAAGAGCTTAGGACCCATGGTCCTTTCCTTATAATCCTTTCACATGGGTAGCCCTTTGTATATCTTCATTTTTGATAAAATAAGGCATTCCAAAGGTAATTTGCAGAAATTTAAATGCTGTATATTTATAGTGATTAAATATTCACATATAGTTTTAGTTGTGTGCCTCTGGGCAAGGCACACATGATATGGTAATGAATCCATATGGTGTTACCCATAGCCATGTCACTCTCTCTTGCCTTCTTTATCCTGCATGGCAAACGCCGTGATTCCCTAGAGAGCCAGTGTGGACTCACCCCTGATGTCTTCTTTCCTGTCTTAGCCATATCCTGGTGGCTTTGCATATTTCAACAGGACTCTGCCAAAAGTGTTGCCGTCTCTGTCAAGGCAGTGATGAAGCTCAATCTAGACAGATGTCAGACAGCGGCTACAGCCTGGTTCCTTTAATCCAGCCTGGGGAATTTTCTGGTTCTAATCTCTGCCAATTTCCACAGAGCACACCAATTTCTGAGCTGGAATGGGGGTGTGGTGTTCCAATCTTCAGGAACAGGTTCAAGCCAGGCTGCATACAACGGTTACCCATCAGCTCAAAATGTAAGGAGAGTGGTCAAACTAATGCCACTGAAGGTCTATGAGGCAGGAATGCCATCCATAGTTTGCTCTGGTATTTCTTTGCAGACCCTGTGATGCCTGAGACCCTCATCACTGGGTCCCTCTGCATCTACCTGGGCTCTGCTCTCCTTCTGAGCCTTTCCGGCTTTCATCCACACTTCCTCTGTCTCCCTGCCTTTTCTCTTCCCTTTCTCCTTCCATCTCTCCTATTTTCTTCTCCTTGAACTACAGAAGTACACTTTAAAACTTTCTGTTTGCCTATAGGCAGCTAAGGGATGTTACGAGTTGGAGAAACATTCTTCCCTGGGGAAGGGTACAGGAATTGATTATCCAGTGTCAACTAGACAGACCTGAAAACATATATATATATACAGCAACGTTATGCAGACCATGCACATGTATGTAATAACAGAGAAAGAAAGAGGGTGCACATGGGAGAGCTGAACATAGGAAAGGTGCAGGGGAAATAATGAAATAATGCAATTGCATTACAAAGCCAAGAATCGGGAAATTATTTATGAAAAATTTTCTGTTTTCATTAGTCTTAATTTAAGACCCAAAGGGAATGAACCTCTTACTTTCAGCTTATAAGTAAATAATTCCTGCCACTTGAAACAGACACACATTTTCTTTTATTTAAATATAACCCTTGATAGATTTATTTTCTCAAAGTGGCACTAAAAAGAAAGATGGAGAAAAATCTTTATCACCCACAAGGCTTTTATTATTTAATATTTGTTCAAAGCGATGACATCAAATAAATACTGACGTCTTCCCTGCATTGGTATCTTTTGAGGTTGAGTCCAGACAATACTAAAATTCTCGTGCTTGATTTTGTTATTGTTGCTGTTTCATATCGCAGCTATGAATTCAATGTGACCCTGTTGTTTAAGATCCCATCTTAAAAGTTAGCTTATATTTTAGCAATATTAGGCAACCTTCACCTTGGCAAGAATATCAATTTGGGTGTAGAATACAGTAATACTGAGATTATAAACTTAAAAATGGGCTGCTCCTTTCATAAAAAATCTTGGTTACTTCTGGCATTCAAGGCTTGCTACTACCCAGCCCCAGCTTCATCTGCCGCTACTCTCAGACTCGTGAACAGAGCCAGTGCTGTGGACCCTTTCACATCCCCATGTGCCTTTCCTGTATCCTTCCTGCAGACATGCGAGCCTCATCCAGAAGGCTCCTGGTTTACCTGCCTCCTCTATCAATCTATCAATATCTATCAGTGTAGCAGACAGGCATGATGCGGTTATCTCTTGAAATTAAGAAGCTGGCAAGCACCAGCAACCTCACTGATTCCTTTGGAATAAGCGCCTCCCTTAGCAATGGCCTTTTCTGTTCACTTTCCTACCCAGATGCTCACTTAACTGTGATTCCACGGAGGAAAGAGTGGGGGCGCTATGCAGCAGCAGGAGGAGGCTGTTCCAACGCTACCAACCCGCCTCTGGGCAAACCACCCCCCCCCACACACACACACACCAGAGCTTTCAGATTTCCACAGGATACGGTGTTGTCCTGACCACATGATTGATGACTGAGAAAATATTAGCGGCCTCAGCTTAAATGAAAGGAGGATTAAAGGCTGGAGCCAGTATCTCTGAGGACAGGGCTCACCCGAAGAAGCCTGTTAAACAAGCGGATGGTTCCTTAAAAGTTGTCTGCAAAATGTGCAGACTGACAAAGTGTTTACAGAACCCGTGGGACTCCAGCAGCTAGGTTTACCTTTGGCAAATCACCCTGATGACTATAGTCACGGCAGTCCTGTGGTTATCTTTCTTCCGCGGCTGGAGATGAAAGAAAAGCAGGGGCCAATTAATTCAAGCTGCCGTTCTCCCCCACAAAGAGCTGGAAGATATCTTCATGCGACTGCTCAAGGCAAAATTTTTTTTTTCTTAATTCCAGACTCTTTTAGAACTCAGCTATGTAGACAGAAAACTTATTCCTAGCTCTTGCTCATCAATTTGCTGCGTTTCAAATGTACTGCTCTAGAATAACTCAGTTCATATTGGGTATCTCCAGGGCAGGCTAACATGCTTGAGAATTGGGTCGATGAACACCCCTAAGAAATGTAGTGAACAAAATCCATGCGAACCCTTACAGAGTGTCATGGGGAACATGTGATGCGATGGCTGACGGGTCTGGGTACCGGTAAATCCTGCCTCTGCAGCCTTTCTTTAATATTTAACTTAGGAAAGTCTGGACTTTTCAGGGGGAAACTACTGTCTGCCTGTTTGTGGCATTCGGGAGTTTCTTGGAGGAGGACGCCCCCCAGTTTCCTTCAGTTCCTCGCTGTGTTTTCTTTCTGTGGCCATCTCATCTTGCAGTCCTGCCTGGAATGTAATTATCATCTCATTGGGCTCAGTTTCCCCAGTTTACAGGCTGCCACATCAGTCAAGCGGCACTGCAGGCATAGGGAAGTGTCAGCCATCCGGCTCAGCAGGCGACTCACAGGCATATTAGAGGGTTTTGCTTTAGACAGTCCTCTTTGAGCCACATCTGTGATTTCATTGGCCAGCGCTGCTCCCCACCCCTAGTCTCCATATAGCTCAATGGAAGAGTGTGTCCCATGCACACGGTCCTGGGTTTGATCCATAAGATCACCAGCAAGGAAGATGAAAGTTTGAATATCCTATTTAATCCGTAAGAGCCAAACGAACACGGCCAGATTTTTCTGAAGGTTTGTTTCTAACAGTATGTCTCCTATCCTCAAGTATGTCTCCTATCCTCAGTCTTACATCCATAGGTTAATAAATATCCTTAACTCAGACACTAGCTTTTAAAACATGTCACATTTAGGACGTATTGCAAGACCTTTCTAGGTGAGGAGACATGTGTTTCAGCGGGCAGGACAGGCCTCTTTGGCACACTACTGCTTGCTGTTGGCAATACTCGTTAGCTGGTGGGTGTGCCAGCTATGTAGGGACAGCACAACCGCTGTTCCAGGATGAGGTAAAGTGGCTGTCACATGGGTAATGTCCTCATGACTGAAGAAAAAAAAAAAACGGTAACGCGGGAGCTCTAACTGAGCTCATATACTTCTGGTTACATTCACCAAAGGTGATTTTCAGCTTTGGGATGCTCCAGGTTCTTCAGGTTCAAGCCTACCCTCTCTGGTGCAGGCAAATCCATTCTCGAAGCAGAAAGCCAAGAGCAGTGGTATCATTCTTGAATTGCTCTTGCTAGATAATTCAGCAAGGACTAGATGAACTCCAAGGTTATTCCCTTAATCCCAGCACTCGGGAGGCAGAGGCAGGCGGATTTCTGAGTTCGAGGCCAGCCTGGTCTACAGAGTGAATTCCAGGACTGCCAGGGCTACACAGAGAAACCCTGTCTCGAAAAACAAAAACAAAAACAAAAACCAAAAAAAACAAAAACAAAAAAAAAAAAATCAAAGGTTATTCCCTTTGTGCAATGCCTTAGATTCCACACTGAGAACTCTTTCCTGAAAGGACTGACTTTCAAAGGTCTACGCTCCCAAATCATAGGTACTTAAACTCTTTGCTGTTGTAAGTTTCCAAATTTCTGGGATGAACTGCCTCTTCGAGCCAGTGTCTGAAGGTCTCAATCCCTTTCTAATAATCAGGTAACTAGGACTGGGGTGGAGGGGCGGGAGTAGAGTTCCCGATTAGTTCTTGCCCTGGGTTTAATCCTCATTACCAGAAATTAAGTCAAAAATCAAGGAATCTTCTGAGGGAACTATCCATTTCCTCCTGTTCTCTCGTCCCTCCTCCTTCCCACCTCTGCTGGAGCCCTTCAAGACCTGAGACTTACTGGAGCTCAGGGGAGCCCATCTCTCCTCTCCCCGTTTTATTTTGCTATCCCCCAAGGATGGTGCACATTTGGGTTAGTGTTCCTCCTCAGGCATTAGTCTCAACTCTGCTCTTTCAAACAGGATGTCAGGGTAAAGAGTGACTCCCAGATTCACAAAAACACTGGGCCAAGATAAACTGCCTCCCCTTCTCCTTTATGTGAGTTCTCTACAAGGCCTTGGAGCTCCCCTCTGCCTGCAAACTTAGCAGAAAGCATCTAAGCCTGTCAGAAACAGCTTAGAGAGGAAGGACCGGGAGTCTTACTTCTTTTTCTTCAAAGACTGGCTTTAGTCTTGTCCATGTTCCCGGGCCTTTTCGCAAACTCCTTGTTAAGGAGATTGGAAAGAATATCTTTGCTTGGACAAAGGGTTCCATTTTGCTGTCACTCAGTGTTCCGTCACTGTGACAAATAACCTCAAGAAGACCACTTAGGTGGACTCAAGGTTTCAGAGGTTTGAAACCATGATGGGCTCCCACCATCACCATGGGCCTATGGTGCAGCAAAACCTGTGGGCAGGAAGGCACGGTATAAAAAAATTGTTCATTTCGTGTCAGCCAGAAAGCAGAAACAAGATAGCAAGGGACAGGACAAGACTGTTCTTCGAAGTGACCTGCTTTATGAAGGCAGGTTCCAATCCCCAAACAGTCTGCTTAGAATGATCTTTACAGTCTGCCTTCTCTAATGATCCAGCTAGCGCTTGGTGATCTGATACACCAGCGATGGACCAAGCTTTTAAAACACAAGACATGAATTTCAAAGGGGCGTGCGGGAGGGAGGAAAGGCAGGAAAGGGAAGGGGAGGGGCATGTGGGGAGGAGGGAAGGGAGGGGGATGGTGTGATTATCTTATGATTTCAAAAGAAAAAAAATAAAAGTAGTAAAAATACATTTTACTGTGGTTCGGGGACTTCTTGAGGAACACACTCATTAGTCAACAGGATGACCGAAATGGTGTGGCAGAGCCACTCGGTGAAAGAAGAAAACAGACCTAGCAGCTGTCCTCTGACTTCTACATGTATGTAATGATGCAACTCCCTCCAGCTCGCATCACACACACACACACACACACACACACACACACACACACACACAC
>NC_034611.1:19067909-19080772 GCF_900095145.1 Mus pahari | reverse complement strand
TTTTAACAATTCCTATCGATCTTTCCAGGTGAACATCCTGCTGAGACCTGCTTTTACAGCTCTGTGAGCCTCACTTATGATAAGCTTAATCTATTTACACAAGAAAAGGCTGTAGTGCAAAGATGTGTGTGGGGACACACACACACACACACACACACACACCAATCTGATTTAGTTTTATTTGTTTAATAAGCGTTTTCTCTATAGCCTGCTTCTGACTATGATAAAATTCACAAAAAGAAAGCCTTCCTAAAACAAGGATCCAGCCCCAGTGCACAGCAGTCTTTAAGATGGACACTCTGGGAACAATATTGGTCATGGGAAGATATTCATTATATTTCTCATCACTGCTGCAAAATACCTGACATAAACAACTTCACGTAGGAAAGATTTATTTAGCTCATGTTTCAGAGAGTTCAGTCTGTGGTGGCTTGGTCTCATGTGCTTGGTTAGTGAGATTTGCGTGGCTGTGGGAGCATTGAGTGCGGAGAGAGAAGAGACTGTGGACCAGGTGTAACGTCAAAGGCACCCCCACTACCACCAACAACTGAAAATTTCCAAAAGGTAGGTCTTAACTCCACGTCTCAAATTAGGTCAATCTGGTGAGAACCAAAGGCTGACACACAAACCTATGGGGGGAGAGCGGCATTATCTGTGGCACTTCAGAGAATGAAGAACCAGCGCCTAGTTCAGAGATAATTCTCATGAAAGAGTTCAAAAAGATGGAAATTGCTTAACTTCCTCCCACAAGGCTTGTTTCTTTTGCATAGAATCATATAACCTGCTCTTCCGCCTGGAAAACTCTGCTCCTCAGAAGGCATTGAAACCAACCTGGCGACGGTTCTGCCGTATCTCACTGGTGGTTGCCTGAATGTGCTACAAAGGGCCAAGTGCTTCGTGTCTGGATTAAAACATTTGGCTTTATTTCAGGATGCCAGACCTGTCAGGTCCTTGACACAGAGCAGAACTCCAGCCAGGAGCTCAGAAACGGGACAGCAGCGCCCTCTGGCGTTCAGACAGCAACACGACCGTTTCACTGCACAAAGCTGCTGAAGGTGCTCCTGTTTTAAGAATTTAGGCAGCTCTGCAAGCAGCAAGCCAGCAGGTCCCCTGCTTGTCCCATTCTTGTCTGGGCTGAAAAGAGTGCCAACATTTCCGCCCTGGATATTCGGTCTAGTAGTACCAACAGCAATGTGTTGGCTGTGACTGTTTAGAGGTGTAACTGGTCACCCTCCACCGCTCATGGAATCAACGATGCCCTCCCCCCCCCCCACTGTTGCCCACCAAACTGTTTGTCATATGCAGGTTAAAAAGAGGTTGGAGGGAACTCTCAGTGAGCTGAAGCACTATTGGGAATAATGTGGTTAATAACACGTGGGTGAGAGAGAAGCTAGATGAAGGTGTGCTGTAGTTGTGAAGGTGGTGCTGCACCTCGGGGAAGTCCGTTGTGTAGCCTGGGTGCACCTCCCTCGCAGAACTGAGTCAGTGGAAGTCAATTCCCTTCAATTCATATGACTCAGTTTGCAAACAGGATACTATTGAACAGGAACCCCAGGAAGTGTTGACTTTGAAATGGGCCTATGTATGTATATATGCATGTATGTACTATTATTTTTATTTTACATCACCATATATATTATTATAAATCATATAATAGATAGAAATATATAATTAAATATTTTTCTTCCGAAAACTTGGCTCAACCCTTGAAGAACAAGGAATCAGAAGGAAGTGATGACCCTTCTCTAGCTGAGCCCGAGCCTCCCAACGGGGCTGGAGAATGGGACCTGGAGCCACTTGGTGTCAACAAGGAAGACACAGAAACAGCTCACGGCACATGATAATGGATATGTTCGTTTACTTGTACTTCTTGCCCAAGACTTAAAGGTACAGAAAAGAAAATCAGACAAAACTACAAAAACTTTTTTTGGACAGTTATTTAGGGGACTTTCCCCATGTTTCTTCTACTGTCTGAGGGGGCTGAACAGTAGGCCCGATCTTACCAGGCACTTACAAGGTCGCTCCCTTGGCACCGCACCCTAACTGAAAAAGGCTGTGTGCTTGCCAAGCTTTGGTCCAGTGCAGGCTTCCACTCAGTACTCGACATCCGCTGCAGCAGAAGCTGAGTGCTAAGGCAGAGAGCCCTGGGGTGGGGAAGCTGTGTGCTAAGGCAGAGAGCCTTGGGATGGGGAAGCTGTGTGCTAAGGCAGAGAGCCCTGGGGTGAGGAAGCTGTGTGCTAAGGCAGAGAGCCCTGGGATGGGGAAGCTGTGTGCTAAGGCAGAGAGCCTTGGGATGGGGAAGCTGTGTGCTAAGGCAGAGAGCCTTGGGATGGGGAAGCTGTGTTACCAGCTCTCTGGTCCCAGTGGGACCCTGCCCATTTCTGGACCAAGTATTTTTGTCTTCCCAAAGATTAGTCACTGAGAAGAAGAGAATCTTCCTGTACTGTGGACAAAGGGAGAAAACCTTGTGGCAAACACACTGTTCTCTAGGACCTAAATAATTGATTGGCCTTGCATTTCCTGGGAGCTAAAGAGGAAAGAAAAACATGGTATGCCATCCAGCTGTTGCAGACAAAACTTCATATTCACTCCACAAAGGAAGAGAACCAGTTTTAGTAAAGGATAAACATTGGTGTGTCTCGTGGCACCCTTCGAGGCAGGTACCTTCCACCTCCATCACGCCATCCCAACAGCAAAGGTAGGCAGATGCTCTACCATTAAGCTGCACCCAGAGCCCCAAGTATGTTTTCTGGCTGGTCTCTGCTGTGTAGCAGAGGCTGACCATGAACTCGTGATTCCCCCCCCCCCCATACCTTCCTGGAACTGCTAACATACACTGGGCAAGTTGCCTCGAATATCGTGTTTTTCTGGTGCTGGATTCAAACTCAAAGCTTCATGTATGCGTGGCGGGTCGTCTCTCATTGCACTGCATGCCTGACCCTGGACATGTTTCGCTGTCATGGTATCCTCAGGGAAAACAGAGAGCGAAGTACTTAACCCCATTTCAGTCACTCTTTGAAGTGGGGCAAGTGACTTGTGCAACATCTGGAAAAAAGAGGGAATGCACAAGAATGAAAATCTAGAATAATTGAGTAGCATGTAATTAAAGATGTTATTTATTTAAAAAAACAAACAAGAGTTATGAATTGTTGGGGATAAAACAAGAGAATGACGAAAGTCTCCTGGTGGAGTAGCCAGATATTCTGGGTAGAGGACACAGTTGTGCTAAGGCTTCAATGTGAGAACAAAGTGCTTGCCTGAGTAATGGAAAGAACACCGTGATGTCAGGGACAGCAGTGGTGGCAGCTCTCAGGTTTCCATGCCAGGAAACAAGCCAGAGAATAGAACTAGCCCCACAGCCCACAGCCTCTAAACTAGAGGAGGGCATCTTCCCCGGAAAAGGAAAAAGCCAGCCCCTAATCTGGGGCTCATGCCTTCTGGAGGGAGGTTGGTCATAGCATCCAGGGGTTGTACAATGGGAACAGCTGGATCCCTGGCTTCTTCTCTACTTTTTTTCGTAAGATGCTCATCTTCTCTTCTCTTCTCTCCCAAGGCTCTGCTCTCTGGATCCCAAAGACCCAGGATCTGCGTAGAACATGAGGGAAATCTGACACTTTGGAGGTGTCTTGATGACATGGCTTGAAAATAGAATATTTGGGTAGAAGGTAACCACACGACCCATGCTTCTGTGGCAGACAGCTTCATACAAAGACTTTGTCCAACACTGGGGTGGCGATGGACTGAGGGGTTAGCACCTCTTCATAAAAGAAAATTATAGATGACATAAGTAAGAATCTTTAAGTACACCTTTCTCCCCCAGAAGCATTCAAACGAAGTTAAACTGGAAATACAACAAGTATTTAAGTTTTCTTTCCTGTTGCTATAATAAAAATACCCTGACAGAATGTAAGTGGTCATCTGGCTTACAACTCCAGGTTGTCATCCATGCTGGGACATCAGGATGGCAGGAGTTGAGGCAGCTACTCACATGGTACCCACAGTAAGGAGCAGTTAGCAGTGAGCTGACACACGTATGCTAGGCCTCATCTGGCTCTCTCCAACTTTTTGACAGTCCAGGGTTCCCTGCCACCCACACCGCTTGGTCTTCCTCCGTGGACGCAATCAAGATGACCATCTGTAGCGGTGTCCGCTGCCTAACCTGACTAGTCAGGCCCTCACTGTCCTTTTCTCCGAGGCGGTTCTAGATTGTTGAACTGACCGTTAAAAACTAGCCTTCTCACACGGTGAGGTTCGTATGCAAGTAGAATCAATAAAATATAGAGAATGCGCCCAGGGTCTCCCTTTGCCTCGCCTGTGCCCAGAGTCTCCCATGATCTCTCCTGGCCTTTTCCTGTGTCCTGGGCTGGCACATTCATCAGGATAGCAATTGTAGCAACTGTTAGATGGTACAGATGTCCAACATGACTCCAGATGCCTACTGGTCACACTTGATTTTAGAGCAGTAGTAGGTCTCAGATACTTTCTCATTACTGTCAGAAAGACACAACAAAACAAAAACAAAAGCAAAAACCAAAAATACCTCCACCGTGACCAAAAGTGTCTTGGGAGGAAAAGGGTTTATTTGGCTTAAACTTCCAGGTCACAATCAATCACTGTGAGCAGTTAGAGCAGGCACTTAGGGAGGAACAGAAACAGAAACCATGGAAGAAGGAAGGCTGTGTATTAGCTGCTCCCAGGCTCAGGATCCTTTCTTATGTAGCCCAAACTCAACTGAGGTTCCCCCTTATCTGGTGAGTCAAGTTAACAACCAAGATTACCCATCATATGTTACTTATGAACCTTAATTAACAATTTGTATTTAGTGCTTATTGGCTACCAGGTACCATTCAAGGCTCTTCCCATAACCCATTTGAGCCTCAAACTTATTATATGTTTTGTGGGTATCATGATTATTAATCCCATTTATGGATAAAAGGAGTGGGGGTAACTACAGAGAGAGATAGTGATTAAGCAGAAGGACTAAAGTTCTGTCCCGCAGAAATTGTGGGAAGCCACGTAACGCCATTACAAGATGGCGCTGGCTACCACTGGTCACCGCCCGTGTATTTCNGGTAAACAACCAATGTGCGCAGGTGCAAATGGGTTTCACGCCAAGTCTTTGCCCGCCCCGGAGCGTAACAGTGAGATCGTGAGTAAGCAACCAATTAGACGTGGACACGCAGCCTTGGGGACTATATAGGGAGGGAGTCGCTCGCGGGGTCTCATGGTCTTCCTCTTCAAGATGCAATAAATGCTGTGCTGCAGAAGGATCCTGGTGTCCACGTGCGTTCTTGCTGGCAAGACGGTAGCTCGGGACAAGAAATGCCAACTTTGTGAAGCTTCCCACCCAAGAGACGACCGCAGGATGGAAATAGAAAACTTCCCAGGCCTTGTTAGCCCTCCTGTGCCTGCAGCAAGCTGCCGTACACCCCATGCTCAAGGGGAGATGGGAGCCCAGCTCAGCTGTCTTCACTTCTCTGAAAGAGGACAGCAGCTATCGTGTCCAAGATTCTCTCCCCTCAGTCGCACCTATCTATGTCTCTAGGCTTCTCCTGTTCACCTCGCACTTCATGGATTAAAATGAGCAGTGTTTCTGTGGCCTTTCCACATCTCGACTACTTGTCCCCTTCCTCAGTCCAACCTCCACAAAATCTCCAGAGACTTCTGTCTCCTGTGACACACTACAGACACTTCTTCCTCCCATGATCCTCTAGAACTCTCCCTCTGTGGAGATGGCTTCTAGGTATTCGCAATAGAGACCACACCCCAAAAGGCCCTTAGAAAAAGAATTCTCTTTTTCTATTATGTCGATGCCAATGGTTTGAAGATAAATAAGAAATGGTGTACTTTTCTTTTAAATTAGCGTATGTTTGTATAAAATAAGTGGCTGTTATATTTTTATACACATAGGCAATGTACATCAATTATATTCAGCCCATCTCTTGTCCCTGTCCTGTGGTCGACTTCACCCACTCTCTTCTCTCAAGATCTTCTTATCTCATGTGAGGAAAGCATCTGCTATTTGTTCTCTGCAGTTGAATAACACCCTCTTGTACACACAAACCACATTTTCTTCTCTTAATAAAATTTTGTATTTATTTAAAAACATTGAGAATGTCAACGAGATAGCAGCAATTCACTTGTATAATTACAAAGTGATACTCGGTTCACAGGAGAATTATTTTCGTATGAACAAGGCCAGAGAACAGAAAGAGGAATGAGGATACCAACTCCACATGTAAATAACATGTGCTGTACACCAACAACATGCCATTTCCGAGGCACGATTAGTCCATGGCTACTGAGAACACCATCAGGACAGAGCTATCTAAAGACACTCAGTCGTGTTAACTACACAAAACCCAGACACTATACACTTTAAAAACAAATCTTACACAACCTTGCACTTCAGTTTTTTCCTTAAAAGAAGGGAGTTGTAAGGAGATTTAAATGCTTTATCGACAAGGAGAAAAACTGTGCAAGAACTTAATCATCACCATCATCTTGTTCCTCGTCACCTGCCTTGTCCCCTTCCTGTTCTTTTTCTTGCTCATGTCCATCTTGACATCTCCTTTGATACTGCATCAGGTTTTCCTTTAGCTCCGTCGGTAGCAATACCATCCCTGTAGTCTTCACTCAGATGAACAGACTGAACTCTTTTCCCCGAGGCTGCTTGTCAGCCAGAGTAGTGTGGACTCTGTCTCCCCCACCCTTCTGGTGTCTCAGAAACTGGGCTTAGATCTTTACCCTCCTGCTGATCGGTGTGATCGTCAGGATCAATGGTCAAGAGGATGGCGTCTAGAATGACTTGGTCAGAGAGCATCTATGAGGGCCGTCTCAGTGAGATGAGTCTCTAGCTGAGCCTATGAGACGCTATCTCGATTAGTTCACTGAGACGAGAAGAGACACTGTAGCTATGGGCAGGGACATTCCCTAGGCTTGGGGCCTGGTGTAAATAGAAAAGAGAAAGTGAACTGAGTACCAGAACATCGCAGTCTCCGCTTCCCAACCGAGGATGCGATGTGAGCAGCTGCTTCAAGCTTCTGTAGCCAGGACTTCCCTACTCTGATGGACTGAACCCTCACACTGTATACCAGAACAAACTCTGTCTCCCGTAAGTTGCCTTGCTACACCAGTTTATCTCAGCAGAGAGGGAAAGTAAGTAAGACATACAATATCTGACGTATTCAGCATCCAGGAAAGCAAGCACTCGTTTAAAGAAGAAGAAACTATTACCCAGAGAGTTAAAGCCAGTGGTCCAAGATCATAGAAGACGTGACAGAGCCAAGATTTAAACCTAAGCTGTCAGACCTGGAAGCCCGTGTTCTTAAACGCTCTTCAGTGCCACCTCCCTCAATAACTTGTCTCAGTTACAGAAATAGTAGAGAATACAAGAGTCTCATCCAGGACTGCTTCAAAACCTCAAGGCTTACGCTTCAACCAGCACACTCAACTCCCCCTGCAGTCAATAGAAAAGCCAGCTTAACGTATTTCCTCCTGACCTCACTTTCCCAAAAGAAATACATGTGACAAGGGGAAAAATTCATGGCTAGAGGGAGTTAAACAGTCTAATCCGGGGAGGGTATCTGCGTTGAACTACAGTGGACAGGCAAGCAAGCCCCCCCACCCCATTTAAATGTTTAAGGGCTCTCCATGAGTAAGAAGAAAAACACAATTCATAGCTAAGATTTAAGACCAGAAACTGCAGGCTTGCAGGCTGGTAAATATTTCTCGCACTAGGTTCCATATGGCAATAGCACACAGAACCTCTGATTTCTTTCATTTCTTTGGAGACCATAAAAGTCTACATTTGCAAAAATCAATATGTGTTTCCCTTCCTGCCATTTCACATGATAGACAAACACAACCCCGGCCCTCCAATAGAAATTGCACTGTTCTTTTGGATCACCCTAGACATATGTGCATAGCAATGTCTAAAGTCATCAGGCAGTTTAATTTCAACATGTTCTTGTGTCCCGAACTAGAGTCTCATGGGAATGTACATTCAGATGGTTCCTGGGAAGCTTCGGGACATCAAGGCGAGGTCTGAAAGTGATTAGTACAAAACATTCCAGGAGAAATGTTTTGCATGACCTTTCTGGAGGAGACTGTCATGAAACTCCAGTGTAACCTGCAGGCCTTCAGCCAGGCACAGCTGACAGTGGAACCTGGCCCGGCAGGCTGGGCAGCAGGCCCACACTCACCCCAGGGGCAAGTGGTCATGGCTCCCAGTTTTCAGCCAGGAGAAGAAACACCTTTTAAGCCTGTGTGCACAGGTATACATGTGTTCTTTCCCAGGTCAGAGTAAGAAAGGAGGAATCTAAGCATGGGGCGCGGGGAGGGCTAGATGAAGGCAGCCGTATTTAACAGGAAAAGAACAAGAAGCGGAACAAGGAAGATGAGAGAATAGGAGAAGGAAATCTTGAGAATGAGAGGGAAAGGGGGATTTTTATTTTATAGAGCGCTTTGCTTCCATTATCAAAGAAGTTGCCCGAAGTAAGGAAAAAGAAATGTTTAAGATACACTCCATTGAAGTCAAGAATCAAAGTTGGGTGGCTCTATTAGTAGGCATGCACACACTGAAGAAATATCAGATCTCTCATTAGGAAATATAAAAATGAGTCACAGATCCTGTTTTGTGATGTTTATAGGCTGAGGGAAATAGAAAATAATCAAAATATCAACAACAAAAAGATACCATGCATTCCAATGTCCAGTAGCTCTATGTATCATAAATACCAAACACACATAAGGGGTGGGGAGCACCAGGAACCACCAGGGCATGCACTGAAGGACATGAACTCATGCAGAGCCTCAGACAAAACGAGGCTCTGGCAGGAAGAACTTGCATGGCTGAAGTGAACATGAATATAACGGTCTTGAGGTGGGAATGTGTTAGTTTGTTGGGGGAATGTCTAGGCATATAAAGTGTGCTGTGCCACTCAGGCAATATAAGGGCCAAGTCATGACAGATGTGTCACTTGACTCTTAACATACAGACCCCACTTACCACTTCTTACTATGCCATCGACATTACTCCTGTAGTGTCCAAGTTTAGATAATAGTGGCTGTGTTGCAGGCTGCATGGGGCACAAGGATGACTTGCAGTTGGGCAGTGACGATCAGCTTGTGAGCACACAGAGCTAGAATTTGGCAGCTTAACACCAAAGATTCACTGTCTGTCTGTTCATTAAAAGAAAAAAAACAAACAAACAAACAAACAAAAGAACAGACTTGTTTTGTATGCAATACAAGGTTAAGGGGACTAAATATATGACAGTGCAAGTTTATGCATTACACAGTACAAAAGTATTTTTATTGAATTCTCAGGAACAATGGACTGAAGAACAAATATAGCTACTCTTCAGAATGCAGTCAGTGGCAGCCAGTAGACATGGTTGAGTCATCCCTATGTAAGTATAAGGGCATGGAATCAGGCATGAAAGGCATGCACAGGCAACCATCGGATGCTCCAGAGTTTCACAGCACTGACCCTGCAAAGTGTTATCTTGCATGCATTGTGAATTTCTCATATGCACAACCCCAGTGCTGTTGATGTGCTTCTCAGGACAACCCAATGGAGGAATTAAATCTCAAGGAAGAATACTTGGAGATTTTGAGGGTGACAAAAGTATACTAAGATGATGATGATAATGATTATAATAATCCTTAAAAGCATCTTGTTTTGCCAAGAATGCACAGCTGATTGCTGGAGCCCTGCTGTCTAAGGTCTATTCTCTCCTATTGTGAATCTCTTCTGGGAACAACGAGGTGCATACAACTGATACATTAAATGCATGAAGGATGAAAGAATGAATGATGGAGGTGTTGAAACAGAAACATCAAGCTGAAGCCAGGGCACACAGGAGTGCTCAGGGAAAGACTGCCGAGGAAGGGAAGAGAGAGCGAGGGGGCCTTTCTAGCAGAAGAAGCAGAGAAAGGAAGGGTACGAGGTGGGCTTTGAAGTGAGAGGAGAGGATCCCGACTGAGGGCTGGAGATGCGGGTCTGTAATGGAGAGGCCGTGCAGCATGGAGGGAACACAAGAAGCCTCTGAGGCAGGCTCCTGTTTATTTCACTTTCGGCTCTGCTGTAATTGGTTTATGATTCTTGGAAACTCACGCAGCCTCTCGCTTTTTCTAAAGTGTAGGAAAGGAATGCTAGCACTTGCAAGAATGTTAATAGAAAGAAATAGGTCAACAAATTCTGTAAAATTCTGCCACGTAGCAATGTAATCATGAGTCCCTAAGTGTGAAGAGAAAAGGCGAGGGCAGACTGGGCTGAGTCTGGAAGACTGTGTTGGCTTCGTGGAGTTGATGATGACCTTGTCCAGAGAGATGACAGTGAGAGTGAGAGGAAGACTGAGGAAGGAGGTGCACACACCCTGTCTTAGTTTGATTCCTAGTGTGATAAACTCCATGACCAAAGGCAACTTGGGGAGGAAATGGCTTGTTTGATTTTACATCGTGTAGTCAGTCGCCATTCATGGAAGTCAGGGTAGGAGCCTGGAGGCAGCAATTGAAGCAGAGACAGTGGAGGAACACTGCCTACAGATGGGTGTTTCATGGCTCCTTCAGTTTGCTCTTCTTTTATACAATGAAGGGCCACCTGCCCAAGGGAGGCACCATGCATGTGAACTGAAGTCTCCTACATCAATTATTGTTCAAGAAAATGCCTCTAAAGACTCGACTACCAGCCAGTCTGCTGGGGGTGTTTTCTCAGTTGAGGTTTCTGTTTCTCAGATGATTCAAGCTTGTGTCCAGGTGACAACTAACCAACACATAAAAGTTCCCTTTCAGAAATTCCATATATATATATATATATATATATATATATATATATATATATATATAATTAGTGATTTGTGGGGAGACTCAGCCCATTAAATATGATGCTATCCCTGGGCTGGTGGTCCTGGGGTCTATCAGAAAGCAGGCTGAGCAAGCTATGAGGAGCAAGCCAGTCAGCAGCACCCCTCTGTGACCTCTGCATCTGCTCCTGCCTCCAGGTTTCAGCCCTTGCTGCTTTTGATGACGAACGATTATAGTCATGGCATTTCATCATAGTAATAATAACCCTAACAAAGACAGATTATTAATCAGGAGCCAACGTAATGGCGTACCAAGTACTGAAGGATAAGGATAAATAGGTGCCAGGAGCCCTGTTCTCAGAAAGGGCATCTCGTCTGAGTTAAAGAGCTTGCTTTTTCTTGGAGTTCCCAAACTAAGCAACAGTTTCCTTTTTCAAAAAGAAAGAAAGCTAAATAGGTAGTTAGAGCCAGGTGTATTTTGGGTCAGAAAGATGGAGTTGCCTTCCTCTTGCTTATTCAGTTCTCTCTTGATAAGAGAATAGAAGTCCCTAGGAAGACAGGTGTGGAGGTTTGGATATACTCGGCCCAGAGAGTGGCACTATTAGGAGGTGTGGCCTTGTTGGAGTGGCTGTGGCCTTGTTGGAGTAGGGGTGGCCTTATTAGAGTGGGTGTGGCCTTGTTGGAGTGGCTGTGGCCTTGTTGGAGTGGGTGTGGCCTTGTTGGAGTGGGTGTGGCCTTGTTGGAGTAGGGGTGGCCTTGTTGGAGTAGGGGTGGCCTTGTTAGAGTGGCTGTGGCCTTGTTGGAGTAGGGGTGGCCTTGTTGGAGTGGCTGTGGACTTGTTGGAGTGGTTGTGGACTTGTTGGAGTGGCTGTGACCTTGTTGGAGTAGGGGTGGTCTTGGAGAAAGTATGTCACTGTGGGAATGGGCTTTGAGACCCTTCTAGCAACTTAGAAGACAGTCTTCTCCTGTGTGCTTTTGGAACAAGATGTAGAACTCTCAGCTCCTCCAGCACCGTGTCTGCCTGGATGCTGCCATGCTTCCTATCATGTTAATGGACCCAGCCTCTGAAACTGTAAGTCAGCCCCAATTAAATGTTTTCCTTTATAAGAGTTGCCTTGGTCATGGTGTCTCTTTACAGCAATGGAAACCTAACTAAGACAAGAGGGCTCCAAGGACTAAGGAGGGTATAATATTGTCTTGGGGAAAGGAATAATGAACTGAGGAAGAAACACCGCCAGGTCACAAGTTGTGCAGAGGGCTTACCTGATGATCAACAACTTAAAGGAGAAGTTAGCACAGCGGGTGTTTCCCTGCCTGCAATCAGGCATGAGAAGCCAGAGCAAAGCCAATGTGGAATTGGGGTTTTCCGTGTGAGGAAAGGCAGTGAGATGAGGGCATTCATCTTTTTTCCACACAATACCTTTTTCCCTTCCCCAACTGCTCTCAAATCCTCTCCATTTTCCTACCCACCCAACTTTACGCTCCCCGCTTCCCCCTTTAAAACAGCAAAAACCAAGCCGGGCAGTGGTGGTGCACGCCTTTAATCCCAGAACTTGGAGACAGAGGCAGACAGATCTCTGAGTTCAAGGCCAGCCTGGTTTACACAGTTCTAGGAATAGTCAGGCCTACACAGAGAAACCCCGTCTCTAAACCCCACTCCAACAACAACAACAAAAAAAACCTAACAAAACCAAAACTCCATAAAAAACACAAAATTGAAAATCAAAACAAACAAAAGACAAAGAAAAATAAAAGCCAGAACAAAATAAGATGAAACAAAAAGCCTGTGAAACAGTTGATTTTGTGTTGGCTACTCCTTAAAGTGAGCCTAGGAAGGATGCTATAGTGGACTAGAGGGCCAGGCTAGGGACAGGAGAGTGAGGAGTCAGGATAGAAGAGAGGATATGGGGGGATAGAGCAGGCTGGAGAGGGGACCCGCAGCTGGACCAGATCGTCCTGCGCCTCTTCTGCCCAGGAGGGGTGTTCGCCTGGCGGCTGTCCGCAGGCTGATACAGCACCCAACACCTTGCCTCCCCGACCGAGGAGGGGTGTCCG
>NC_034611.1:19063336-19067898 GCF_900095145.1 Mus pahari | reverse complement strand
AAAAAAAAAAAAAAAAAAAAAAAAAAAAAAGAAGAGAGGATATGAAAGGAGGAGGTGTCAAGGCTGCTTTTATTTTTAAGATGGAGTCTTGCTATGTTGCCTGCGCTGCCCTCTAGGTTCTCGCTTCCCCAGCCTGCTGAGCAACTAGATCATGCCACTATCTGTGCCTTTGTCTCTCCAAGGTTGATAGCTTAAAAGAGCTAATAGCAATAAGAAAGTTTTGAACTGGGAGTCCCAGGCAAAGGAGTGTGGGAAGTTAGAAGTCAAGAGGTAGGAAGTGGTGTAACTTTTAATCACGTAGGGTTTAGAGCTAAACTATGCCATTGGGGTCCAAGATAGAAGCCCAGAAAACTCACTTTAGATATGGAAGCTTACAAATGAAAGCTTTATTTTCTTATCTCTCGGGGAAATGGCCAGTTTTGGGATCTGAACCACTTCTCTGAAGGGAAATTGAACAACGTTTTGATAGTATGGGAATGCAAAGCAAGGGTGGTCGGGATGAGCTATTGCATTGACCAGTCACACTTTGACACAAGGGTTTAAGCAAGGAAGTTGACATGGGTGACTGGACCTTATGTGGGTCACCTGGTTTCTGGGTCCTTGAGTCAGCTTTTGCAGTCAGGTCCCCTCCTGGAGTCTGGCCTGGAATTTAGAGTGCTATGGGTACAAAGGAGTGGGCAAGCTGAATGTAGTCAATTAGGTCAAGAGAGGCAGCACATTTATGACTTGTGTGCCTTAGTTTAGATAAGGGGATAACAGCACCTTCCCTCTTTACATCCCTTACTGGTTAACAGACAAACAGGAACCATCTGAAGAAGCAGGATAAAAGCTGGGTTCTGTTCAGGGACCTGGGAATGTGAACTCAGTTTTGGTCCTGGCAGCAAGGTGGAGTTTGTTCCTGAGATGGCTGAATTCTAAGAAACTGACAAGGCCATGCCATCAGAAGCTACAGAAAAAGTCAGAGGAAGTGGAAAGGCAAGAAACTGAGATACTGGATGCCGAAGTTCCCAAACATAGCGGCAGAAGTGAGCATCCAGAAACACCAAAGCCAGAGATGTTTTGTGTCTTTGGCTCTTTGGGGCCGCTCACACCCTAGTGCTTAGTGCTTCCCGATGCGTTATCCTTCTATGTTCAGGAATTCCCACTGGTGAGTGTTACACCGAGAGAGTTCCATTCTCTGTATCCATATAGCTAGGGCCAGGAGTCTACTCTCTTTTCTATTCTCCTAAATGATGTTGTTGGAACCTGGAGGTCAGGCATGAAAGCAGCCTTAGGTTGGGCCTTACAGGATGAGACAAGGGGACTACATCCTCCCTTCTTTCTTCTTTGGTGGTAGATTGACTGAATAGCTCTAAAACTGCCATCAACATAAGAAGTGATCTTCATCCCAAATTTTAGTTTTGGGGGTACACGTCATGCTCAAGACATTTAGGTGAACTATGACATGGCGTTTTTATTATTCATTCTTATTTTATGTGCATTGGTGTTTTACCTGTATGTATGTCTGTGTGAAGGTGTCAGATCTTGGAGTTAGAGAGACGTATGAGCAGCCATGTGGATACTGGGAATTGAACCCAGGTCCTCTGTAAGACTAGTGAGTGCTTTTAGCCACTGAACCATTTTTCCAGCCTCCATGCCCTAGCTTTCGATGTGCCAGACAACTTTCTTTCTATACAGAGGGCTTTGGAAGCTTGAAGACTGACCATGTGCTTACAGTATTGTTCTGGCTGTAGAATGATTCGTTATGAGCTTCAGTGCGATGTAATCATCCAACGGGATTTATTTTCAAAGGAATAGGAAGAAGAGAAGTAGATGGAGGAGGAGGGGAGAAAGAGGAGATGGAGGAAGGAAGCAGGGAGAGTGAAGGGGAACAAATAAGAGTAAAGGGAGGGACAAATAAAAGCAATTGAGATGTCACCTAGCAGCATCTGCTTCATCCAGTCAATGACAACATTCTAAAACCTCAGGCTATTGTACCCAGGTTCCCAGGAAAATGTAATCTGTGGAGAGGCATAGCTGCAGTTGTCCTAAATAAAGGTATCAGCAATGCACACTTTGAAGTGGTTGTTTAATGGTCGACATTTGCGCCCACAAATTGGATGTTTTCAAAAGGTTGGGGGCTTCAGCTTTTACACTCCTTGTTGCCTTTGTGAAGTGTTCAGTCACAGCAATGGAAAAATATAGAAAAGACACTAGGAGTGGTGGTGTTGCTGTGATGGCCCTGACCATGGGCCTTTAAAGATGGTTTGTAGAAGGAATGTGGAAGGATTTAGAGCTAAAAAATAGACAAGCCTAGAATGCTTTAAGTAGAGTTTCATAAGCCATTTAGGTGGGAGTGTGGAAACCCAGAGTGCTGAGACAAATGTGAACATTACAGGTCCGGTTTATGATATTCCGAAGGGGGACAGAGACTCTGAGGAACTAGGGTAGAGGCCATTCATGTTCTTTTCTGGCAACTAATCTAGTTGCACCAGCCTGTGTTCTGAAAACGTTCACGAGATTGACCTCAAAAGTAATGGTCTAGTTTGTTTGGTGGAGAAAGAGAGAATTCCAAAATAAGACAGTGTTTAGATGTGTCATAGTTATCCTTAACAGTACTCATCCAGAACTACAGGTGTGTGTGTGTGTGGTGTGTGGAGAGAGAGAGAGAGAGAGAGAGAGAGAGAGAGAGAGAGAGAGAGAGAGAGAGAACACAATAGATGGAGCAGTATGGGATAAAACTTGAGACTTTGACAGCTACGGATGCAATGCCACGATTTCGGGGTGATATTTTTCGGTGTCAGGTTGGTAAGAGTTGAGCTTGTGATTGGTTAACCTTGACTTCAGTTTGAAGGGATTTAGAATCCTGATGGAATCACACATTTGACTTTTGTCTTGGAGAGTGTTTTCAGAAATGTTTAACTGAGACTCCCCATCGAATGGTATAGGGTTCTATACTGACTAAGGGAAGTAGAGGCTGTGCACAGTTGTGACTAGCTAGCTGCCTCTCCCTCCTGCTGCTGTGGCTGCTCTGTTGTGAGGCTGTCCTCACCATTGATAGTCAAATGAAACCTTCCTTTCCTTTCCTTTCCTTTCCTTTCCTTTCCTTTCCTTTCCTTTCCTTTCCTTTCCTTTCCTTTCCTTTCCTTTCCTTTCCTTTTTTTTTTTAAATTAGAAAATCTTTTATTGCTTGTGTTTTTCTTTTTTAGTGTTTTTTTAATTAATCATTTCTTCATTTATATCTCAAATGATATCCCCCTTCCCGGTTACCCTATCCACAACCCCCCACTCCATCCCCCCCTCCCCTCCCCTTTGCCTCTCTAAGGGTGTTCCCCTGACTACCCACTCACCCACTTCCGCCCCACTGCTCCAGTATTTCCATACGCTGGGGCATCAAGCCTCCACAGGACCAAGGGCCTCCCCTCCCATTAATGTCAGACAAGACCATCCTCTGCTACATATGTATCTGGAGCTATGGATCCCTCCCTGTACACTCCTTGGTTGGTGGTCTAGTCCCTGGGAGCTCTGGGTGGTCCAGCCAGCTGATATTGTTCTTCCTATGGAGTTGCAATCACCCTCCACTCCTCCAGTCCTTTCCCCTCAGCTCCCCAACCAGGGTCCTGAGCTCAGTCTGATGGTTGGCTGCAAGCATCCACATCTGCATTGGTCAGGTGCTGGCAGAGCCTCCCAGGGAACAGCCATACCAGGTTCCTGTCAGCAAGTGCTTCTTGGCAATGGTAACTGTGCTGTGTTGGGGTTTGATGTCTGCAGATAGGATGGATTCCCAGGTGGGGTGGACCCCAGATGGCCCTTTCTTCAGTCTCTGCTCTATTTTTTTTTTTTTTTGTCCCTCTCTTTAAACCTTCCTTCCTTAAGCTGCATTTGTCATTTATTCTGTCACTGCAATGGTGGTGGTGGGACAGCTAAGGAAGGCACTTCTGTTCTGTCCTGAAAGCTGACATGCATTGGTCGGGTTTAGAAGTCATTACAATGAAACCTGTGACTCGGGCTACTTTTATAAAGAAGTCTATCAAGATTCACAGTTTTGGAGGCTCAAAGTGCAAAGACCACAGTGCAGGCTCTAGTAAGGGCCCCACAGCAAGCTGAGCACTGTAGAAGGAAGTATCCCATCTCCATGAGGAAGCAGAGAAAAGGTGTGGCTAAAAGTCATTCTAGGAAGAACAAATGCTTGGTGCGAGCTGCCTGAATCTCTTTTGAGAGGAACCCCAGTGACCCAAGGACCGCTCAGGAACCCCACCACCACCACCATCACACTCCAAAATTACTACCATCAGTGCTAAACTCCCAACTCTTGAACTTTTAGGGAGGCATCGAACATCCAAGCCATAGTAGTAATAAAAACGAAATGAACCCACATAAACTTTACCTCCATATCATTAGGAACTTAGGAAAGAAAGGAAGGCCTGGTGAGCTGGCTTAGTGGGTAAAAGCACTTGCCTGGAAAGATTGATGGCCTAAGCTTAACTTCCAGAACCCACTGTGGAAGGAAAAAGCTGACTTCTGAAAGCTATCCTCTAATTTACACAGCTTGCACACAGCCCTACACACACACACACACACAC
>NC_034611.1:19056598-19063156 GCF_900095145.1 Mus pahari | reverse complement strand
AAGAAGAAGAAAAGAAGAAGAAAATTAAGGAAGAGGAGACAGAGACATTGAAATATGAGGATGAGAGGAACAAATCCCCAAACTGAAGGAAAACTTAAAAGATCAAGTTGGTTGGAAACAATTTTAAGTATCAGAGAAAAGAATGTGATTACAGGAGAAACAACAGACGGGTGATGCAGGAGGGGACAGAATGAACGCCCTTGGGATCTGCTGTCCATGACAAGATGCAGCTTGAGTAGGCATGTAACCATGGCTAATGGTGATGCCCTGATTTCTTACAGTGTTTTCAAAGGCTGTGAGGAATGGTACTAGCTCATGTGGCTGGCCCAACTTTGCATAGTGTACATTTTCTGTAGAAATGAATATGCACGCTCAGGTAGGCGAACAAATACACAAGTCACTGGAAGAATTTTTTTTTTCTTTACTAAAGCTATGGCGCTGAAAGGAAAGCCAGCTCCATGTATAACTGAATTTTGTTGAATGTTCATCTTTACCTGGCCCAGAGCTGTGCCAACGTGAGACAGGAGGGCAAGTGAATGGAAGTCTATTAGATGGTTTAAAGGCAGTTGAATAAAGTCACCAAGTATCATTTTCATGGGGCCCCAATTCACTCTCACCACGTAATTCTAGAGCCAGGAATCTTTCCAAAGAATTCCTGCTGAGCTATACTGGGATAAAATCTGGCCCATTGTGAATATAAAATGGCAATTTTATTTAAACAGTTGGAGCTCCTTGGGTCTCTTCTGACTGACTCTAATATTCTCCTTGTCTATATACTTTGGACACATTTTCACCTCACTCTTAAAAAGGTTTTACTGCTTAATCATCTTCCCCTTGCCACCTTCCCCCTTCTAGAAAGTTCTGTTGGAACACGGAATGACTTGCATAGTGGTTGACACATTTCACGGGAAAGTTATCACTTATAATCTCTACCACATGTCCCTGAAGCAGGCGCATGGGCCAGATCATCTACCCTTCCAAAACTACCACTTTCCAGCTGTAAAATCCAGCTGATAAGGGCTTCATGCTCCGAGTTTTTCAACTGAAAATGGCTTGCGGTCTCACCTTCCCCGTATTTCTTTGTCCGGGGTGACTCATGACTTTTAAAAGCTAAGTTACTGATTCTAACTTCGATTATTTATCCCACCTGTGTCGTATCTCTGGCAAACACAGGCCCATAAACATGCACGCACTTTTTTTTTTTTTTTTTTTTTTTTTTTTTAGCTTCTTTCACAGAGCATTTCTAGTTTAAGTCTGTGGACTTGAGTCAGCCACACACTGGCCAAATGTGCTTACCGTGAGTGAGACCTAGCCACTGAGGGAAGTTTGCACCTCACTCAAAAATAGACTGTAGTTTACATTTCGATCAGAGGAAAATATTGCTATGTTCAGCACCCACCATAATGTCAGGGATGCATTATGTGCCAGGTTTAAAGGGTCACAGTGAGGGTGGTTTTTCTCCTCAGTGGGAGAATGGTTTACTATGGCAGCACACTGCCTTTTAGGAGCGCAGGGAAGGCATATCCATGACCCTGAGTGTCAACAAAAGGACCCATAGACGGTGTCTGAGCAGAAGGTCTCTCCATATTTTACTCTCTAGGACCAGCTCAGAAAGACCAGGATCATGTGTTTTGTTTTTTTCTCTACCAGCCTCTGGTGAGAGTAAAACAAAAGAAGCCTATGTCCCTGGGAAGGAATGACATTCATGATAAGGCATATCACTTCAACCCTGTCAGCCTGGACCTCAGCCCTTCGGGAAACTCATCCCAAAGCCTCCTTCCAGCGATGCGCTAGTCTTTCCTCCCTTTGCTGTCAAATATCTTGAAATCAACACTGTGTCTGCTGCCTGAATTGCTCACCTCACTTTCTTGCCTTTCCAGTTCCTCCCCCATGCCACTCTCTGTGGGATTTGATCATATCACTCTTCTGGTTCCCAAGGGTGTACTGTGACAGGTCCATCAAGTTCCTACAGTTCAAGCTGTTCATCGCTGGGCAATGAGTGAAAATTTTGTAAGTGCTGGACTGGGATCTAGCACATACTGGGTACCTACACCACTTCCTAATACCTAATAGGAACTATTCTAATTAGAAAAGTTGCTAATCTTTATTGAATACTTGATATGGACTTTACTAAGTCCATATCAAGCATTTTACTCTTTGATTTGACTTTTCCTTCTTTTTTTGCTGTTGTTTTGTTTTTGTTTTTTGAGACAAGTTTTCTCTGTGTAGCCCTAGCTATCCTGGAACTCACTCTGTAGTCCAGGCTAGCCTGAATTCTGAATTCCACCTGCCTCTGCCTCCTGAGTCCTAGGCTTAAAGGAGTACACCATCCCGTCCCAGGTGCTGCCTAATTTTTAAGTATTAACTCATTTTGTCCCCCACAATTACACTGTAAGTTTTATACAATTATTAGCCCAATTTCCAGATGAACAATATAAAAATCAAAAAGGATTAACTCAAAGTGAGCTGTTTCAGAGTAGTTTGTAGCTCGGGTCCAACCTGATTAACGGAGAATTCTCTATATGACTGCCACCTTTCATATTTTCTTGACTGATCCAAAACTATTGCTCTTTCTCAAGAACCCACCTCCCAACTGGGATGATATACAGAGGGTCAGGAATTTAAACAAAGGTGTGTAGCAATGGGGGATGGGGAGCTGGGGGTGGCCACTAGCAAGTCCCAGATGCTAGGAATGCAAGAGGCTCCCAAGGACCCAACAGGGATGAGATTAACTGAAATGTCCAACAAAGGGGAGGGAGAACCTGTAGAGACCATATCCAGAGGTTAGGCAAGGCCCCCTGTTGGGGGAGGGGGCCACTCACTCATTTCCAAATTTTTAACCCAGAGTGGCTCCTGTCTAAAGGAAATACAGGGACAAAGTGTGGAGCAGAGACTGAAGGAAAGGCCATCCAGAGACTGCCCTACCAGGGGAATCCATTCCATATACAGATACCAAATCCAGAAACTATTGCAGATGCCAAGAAATGCTTGCTGGCAGGAGCCTGTTATAGCTGTCTCCTGAGAGGCTCTNCAAACACAGGCCCATAAACATGCACGCACTTTTTTTTTTTTTTTTTTTTTTTTTTTTTTTTTTAGCTTCTTTCACAGAGCATTTCTAGTTTAAGTCTGTGGACTTGAGTCAGCCACACACTGGCCAAATGTGCTTACCGTGAGTGAGACCTAGCCACTGAGGGAAGTTTGCACCTCACTCAAAAATAGACTGTAGTTTACATTTCGATCAGAGGAAAATATTGCTATGTTCAGCACCCACCATAATGTCAGGGATGCATTATGTGCCAGGTTTAAAGGGTCACAGTGAGGGTGGTTTTTCTCCTCAGTGGGAGAATGGTTTACTATGGCAGCACACTGCCTTTTAGGAGCGCAGGGAAGGCATATCCATGACCCTGAGTGTCAACAAAAGGACCCATAGACGGTGTCTGAGCAGAAGGTCTCTCCATATTTTACTCTCTAGGACCAGCTCAGAAAGACCAGGATCATGTGTTTTGTTTTTTTCTCTACCAGCCTCTGGTGAGAGTAAAACAAAAGAAGCCTATGTCCCTGGGAAGGAATGACATTCATGATAAGGCATATCACTTCAACCCTGTCAGCCTGGACCTCAGCCCTTCGGGAAACTCATCCCAAAGCCTCCTTCCAGCGATGCGCTAGTCTTTCCTCCCTTTGCTGTCAAATATCTTGAAATCAACACTGTGTCTGCTGCCTGAATTGCTCACCTCACTTTCTTGCCTTTCCAGTTCCTCCCCCATGCCACTCTCTGTGGGATTTGATCATATCACTCTTCTGGTTCCCAAGGGTGTACTGTGACAGGTCCATCAAGTTCCTACAGTTCAAGCTGTTCATCGCTGGGCAATGAGTGAAAATTTTGTAAGTGCTGGACTGGGATCTAGCACATACTGGGTACCTACACCACTTCCTAATACCTAATAGGAACTATTCTAATTAGAAAAGTTGCTAATCTTTATTGAATACTTGATATGGACTTTACTAAGTCCATATCAAGCATTTTACTCTTTGATTTGACTTTTCCTTCTTTTTTTGCTGTTGTTTTGTTTTTGTTTTTTGAGACAAGTTTTCTCTGTGTAGCCCTAGCTATCCTGGAACTCACTCTGTAGTCCAGGCTAGCCTGAATTCTGAATTCCACCTGCCTCTGCCTCCTGAGTCCTAGGCTTAAAGGAGTACACCATCCCGTCCCAGGTGCTGCCTAATTTTTAAGTATTAACTCATTTTGTCCCCCACAATTACACTGTAAGTTTTATACAATTATTAGCCCAATTTCCAGATGAACAATATAAAAATCAAAAAGGATTAACTCAAAGTGAGCTGTTTCAGAGTAGTTTGTAGCTCGGGTCCAACCTGATTAACGGAGAATTCTCTATATGACTGCCACCTTTCATATTTTCTTGACTGATCCAAAACTATTGCTCTTTCTCAAGAACCCACCTCCCAACTGGGATGATATACAGAGGGTCAGGAATTTAAACAAAGGTGTGTAGCAATGGGGGATGGGGAGCTGGGGGTGGCCACTAGCAAGTCCCAGATGCTAGGAATGCAAGAGGCTCCCAAGGACCCAACAGGGATGAGATTAACTGAAATGTCCAACAAAGGGGAGGGAGAACCTGTAGAGACCATATCCAGAGGTTAGGCAAGGCCCCCTGTTGGGGGAGGGGGCCACTCACTCATTTCCAAATTTTTAACCCAGAGTGGCTCCTGTCTAAAGGAAATACAGGGACAAAGTGTGGAGCAGAGACTGAAGGAAAGGCCATCCAGAGACTGCCCTACCAGGGGAATCCATTCCATATACAGATACCAAATCCAGAAACTATTGCAGATGCCAAGAAATGCTTGCTGGCAGGAGCCTGTTATAGCTGTCTCCTGAGAGGCTCTGCCAGAGCCTGACAAATACAGAGTCAGATGCTCACAGCCAACCATTGGACTGAGTATGGGGACCCTAATGGAGGAGATAGGGAAAGGACTGAAGGAGCTGAAGGGGTTTGCAACCTCATAGGAAGAACAACAATATCAACCACCCAGAAACCCCAGAGCTCCCAGGGACTAAACCACCAACCAAAGAGTACATAAGGAGGGACCCATGGCTCTAGCCGCATATGTAGCAGAGGATGGCATTGTCAGGCATCAATGGGAGGAGAGGCCCTTGGTCCTGTAAAGGCTCAATTCCCCAGTGTAGCAGAAGGCTAGGCTGGTGAGGCAGGAGTACATGGGTGGGTGGGGGAACACTCTCATAAAAGCAGGGTGAGGAGGATGGGATAGGGGGTTTCTGGAGGGGAAACTGGGAAAGGGGATAACGTTTGAAATGTAACTACATAAAGTAGCAAAAAAAAAACAAAACAAAAAAAAAAAAAAAACTCTCCTCCCATTTCAACAGATGCCCTAGTGCAAGAGGATGTGGGTTATCCCTGAAACCAGTGGCCTTCTACATTTTCTGCTAGTTCTCGGTGTACACAGATGTCTCCAGACTAAATAATGGCCTGAAATCTGAGAAACACACTGGCAACGTAAGAGTGAAGGCTTGTATGGAGGAGAGCACCAAAGTGGTATTTACCCAATCTTGTGACACAAGGGAAATATAGCTCGGGCATACTCTACTGTCATGTTGACAAAGGCCACCTCATAGAATGGTCACAGGGAGCCTGCCGTGGAGTCAATTAAGGTCTGAGACAAAGAGAAGAGGTGAGCCCAAGCCCTATATGTGACACCAACTTGTCTTCAATGGAGTTCCAGTAAGTTCCATGCAGCCTGTGATCAATTTCATGTTAGCATTTTGCTTCACAATCTCAATAGATTGTAAACACCTTCTCTCTCTCTCTCTCTCTCTCTCTCTCTCTCTCTCTCTCTCTCTCTCGAAAGTATTTTTTCTTACAAAATATATCCTGATTACAGGAGTGGATTACCCCTCTACTCCTCCCAGTTCCTCTCCACTTCCCCTCCCATCTGTCTCTCCTTAGAAATCAAGCAGGCTTCTAAGGGGTCATATTAAAATATAAGAAAATAAAACCTTACACATCAGAATAGGACAAAGCAAACAGAAGGAGAAAGAGACCCCACCCCCACCCCGCCAAAAGCACAAAAGGCAGATACAGACACAGAGGCCCGCTCATGCACACACTCAGGAGTCTCATAAAAACACCAAGCTGGAAACCGTAATATATACCCAAGGGAGGTGTAGTGTAAAAAGAAGAATAGTTTTAAAATTTAGATAAAAACAAAACAAGCAACAACAACAACAACCACAGACCAGAGTCTTGAGCCCATTGTGTGACAAGGAACCTCCAAAGGATGCTGCCGAGTACAAGGGACCTCCAAAGGATGCTGCCGAGTACAAGGGACCTCCAAAGGCTGCTGCTGAGTACAAGGGACCTCCAAAGGATGCTGCTGAGTACAAGGGACCTCCAAAGGATGCTGCTGAGTACAAGGAACCTCCAAAGGCTGCTGCTGAGTACAAGGGACCTCCAAAGGATGCTGCTGAGTACAAGGGACCTCCAAAGGATGCTGCTGAGTACAAGGGACCTCCAAAGGATGCTG
>NC_034611.1:19045820-19056183 GCF_900095145.1 Mus pahari | reverse complement strand
GCTGCTGAGTACAAGGGACCTCCAAAGGATGCTGCTGAGTACAAGGGACCTCCAAAGGATGCTGCTGAGTACAAGGGACCTCCAAAGGATGCTGCCGAGTACAAGGGACCTCCAAAAGATGCTGCCGAGTACAAGGGACCTCCAAAGGATGCTGCCAAGTTCCTTTCCTCTTGATTGTCTACTTCTGGGCATGCAACCTACCCGTAAGAGGGGTTTATTTCCCCAGTGAGACCCCCTTGGAGAAAACTAAACTTTCATTTGCAGTGATTATCAGTTGGAGATACTGTCTGGGTTACAGATGGAGGCACGGAGGCATTTGACCACTTTAACTCTAGGACCCCATCTGGTGCACACCCATGCAGGCCTTGTGCATGCTGCCTTTAGTCTCTGTGAGTTCGTATGTGTGATGATCCCATTGAATTAGAAGGCCTTGTTTCCCTGGTGTCCTCTATCCCATCTAGTTCTCACACTCCTTCTGCCTCCTCTAATGAAGGCTTCCCTGAGACCTTGGTGGGGGGAGGGGCTGGGGAGGTTGATGGAGACATCCCTTTTAATGCTGAGTGTTTCAAGGTCTTTCTCTCTCTCTCTCTCTCTCTCTCTCTCTCTCTCTCTCTCTCTCTAATGTCTGGCTGTGGGTCTCTGTATTTGTTCCCACTTGCTGCAGGGGGAAGCTTCTCTGATGATGGCTGAACAAGTCGTGAATCTATGAGTATAGCAACATGTCACTAGGAGTCATTTTTTATCCTTTTAGAAGAACAGCATTATTTGAATTTACCCTAGGTTCCTGGGCTAACAAGTCTTAGGCTCATGGACACCCAAGTGGTGTCAGGTATGGATTCCACATCCTGGAATGGGCTTTAAGTCAAGTCAGATACTGGCTGGTTACTCTAATAGCTTTCTGTCACCATTGTCCTAGCATGTCTTGCAGGCAGAGCACCATTATGGATCAAAGAGTTTGTAACTGAGTTGATGTTTATGTTTTTCCTTTGGTCACATGCAGAGTCCAGAGACTATAGCACATGAGGATGAAGGCTCTTTGTGGGCCCCAGCTGGGCTTCCCATGTTTAGTTAATTGGGTAGGTATTGTCTTACTAATAAGCCCTTGGCAAGAGCTTGGGTTGTTCACGGTTCCCATGGGGTCTCATTGACCAACAACTCAATTAGATATAACCCAACCCTAATACTAGAAGCTTCATTTGGTGACAAGATGCCCAGCCAGGGCTCTCTTTCCCTCATTATTTGGTCACTTCATTTAAGTAGCCTTCCTATATGTATTTTAGGAAGCCTCTACTACATTGTTCCCATACTGCCCCTGATAGGGCCCTTCATTTTACCCATCCCTCTGTTCTCTCTCCCTCTCACACCTCTTCCCTCCTTCCTCATTTGATCCTCCTATTCTAGCTCTCCTTCCCCCACATCTGTAATTATCTATTTTATTTCCCTTTTTTAGGGAGATCTATCTGTCCTTCCAATCCTTTATTCCCAACTTCTCTGGGTCTACAGATGTAGCTTGGTTATCACGGAGTTATCCATACATAAGCAAATGCATACCATATTTGTCTTTTTGAGCCTGGTTTACCTCACTCAGGATGATTTTTCTTTAGTTCTACCAATCTGTAAATTTCATAATTTCATTCTTTTAAATAGATGTGTAATGGTCCATTTGTGTAAATGAACCACGTTGCGTGTGATTTTAAAAAGCCACACTTGTTCCTTCTCAAGAACTCTGCCTGAGCTCTCTCAACCTCTTGCTGCTAGTTCCACCAAGCCACCAGCAACCATCCTGTCTCACTCAGCCCCGTGCTACTCAGCCACCTGCCTGCTACCTAACGGGTTTTTTCGAGATCCCAGCTATGCTCCGAGAACAGCTGCAGCCATGTTGTCTGTTGTCCTTTTCCCAAGACTGCCACCGGTTCTGGTTTTGCTTAACTGCCAGCATCTGTCCCTCCTGTGAATGCCTGGAGCTACCACTCGAGTTCCATAGACCATCTGCACCCATGACTGGCCCTCCTGACCGCCAAAGACCACCAGGCTGCTGTGCCCTCTCTCTTGCCCACCTGAATCGTTGAGAATGGGAAACCCCAGACAATCTTAGTATTTAATATCAGTCAGATGTCACAACTGCTGGACTCAGAATCTATTGTCCTAGACTCATCAGCTATTCTATGTTTGAATTCTTCTGATGGCGGAGGTCACCGCTGGGTCGAATCTGATCTAGCCAGGCTACAAGGTGGCCATCTCCTCTCTCTTCCCTGGCTGAAAAGGGGCCTCCTTCTCTATTGTGTCCTCTTCTTCCTCTCTCAGACCCGGAAAAACTGCCTCCACATCTTTGCCCAACGATTGGCTTGTGTTGTCTTTACTTAGCCAATCAAACAATTAGGGACCCTCCCCCCCCACACACACAAGACCACATTTTCTTTACCCATTGCTCTGTTGAGAGACATCTAGGTGGTTTCCAGTTTCTTACTCATATGAGTAGAGTAGCAACAAACATGATTGACCAAGTGTCTCTGCTGTACGGTAAGACATCCTTTGGATATATACCCAAGAGTGGTACAGCTACATCTTAGGTAGATCAATTCCCATCTTTCTGAGGCACCACCGCACAGACTTCCAGAGTGCAGAGTGCAATGTTGTGTTCCCCTTACTCAGCACCCTCCCCCGCATGAGCTGTCATTCGTTCTGTTAAATCTTAACCATTCTGACAGCTTTAAGCGAAATATCAAAGTAGTTTTGATTTGTATTCCCCTAGTGTCTAAAGTGTTTCTTTAAGTGTTTTTTCAGCTATTTGAGTTTCCTCTTTGGAAAAATGTCCCTTTAGGTTTGTTCTCCATTGTTAATTGTGTTGTTTTCTTGATATCTACTTTTTTGATTTCCTTGTATATTTTGGATATTAGCCTTATATTGGATGTGTAGTTAGTAAAATCTTTTTCCCATTCTATAGATAGATGCTTTGTTTGAGTGGCAGTGTCCTTTGGTTTACAGAAGCTTTTCAGTTTTATGAGTTTCCATTTATTAATTGTTGATCTTAGTGCCTGTGCTGATAGTGTTCTGTTCAGGAAACTGTCTCCTGTGCCAATGGCTTCAAGGCTATTCTCCATTTTGTCTTCTCTCAGGTTCAATGTATCTGGCGTTACGTTCAGATCCGTTTAGAGTTGAGTTTTGTGCAAGCTGATAAGTATGAATCTATTTGAATTCTACTACGGACAGACATCATGTAGTTGAAGATGCTGTCTTTTTTCCAGTGGGTATTTCTTTTTTAAGCCAAAAATCAGGTGTGTGGACTTATCTCTAGGTTTTTCTATTAGATTCCATTATTCAGCATGTCTCTTCTTGTGTCGACACCATGTTGTCTTTATTACTATCGCTCTATAGTACAATCTGTGGTCAGCACTAGTGATATCTCCAGGAGTTCTGTTATTATTCAGGGTTTTAGCTAACCTAGGAGTTGTTTGTTTGTTTCCATGTGAAGCTGGGAATTGTCCTTTCAAGATCTGTGAGGAATTGTGTTAGATTTTTTTTTTTTTTTAGATTGTTTTTGGTAAGATGGCCATTTTTACCCTTCATTGGACAAATGGACAAAAGTAGATAAATAACAAGGTGGCTGGCTCCTGAGGAATGACACCCAAGGTTGACCTATGACCACCACATGTGCACTCACACATAGACACAAAGGAATTCTGACATATAGATGAACCCTGAGACTTTGATGCTAAGTGAATAGGAAAAACTGGAATGATACATCCTACATGACTCTACCTCTATGAGGTATCTAGAATATCAGGCCAAAAGTGACATAGTGGCTGCCAGGTTTGGGTGAAGGGGGAATTGGGAATTGTTGCTTAGGGGGCAGAGTTTTATTTGGAAAGATGAAAACACTCTGGGATGGATGAGGGTGATGACTGTACACCCTCATGAATGTGGGTAATGTCAATGGATTAGAACTTAAGGATGATTCAAGTGGTAAACTTGCCATGCTTGATTAATCACAATAAAGAATATGGCTAAAGTGGCCAGAGGGATCGCCTAGTGGTTGCTCCTACAGAAGACCTGGGTTTGGTTTTCAGCACCCACATGACAGCCCACAACTGTCTGTAACTCCAGTCCCAGGATCTCTGACACTGGGCAACTCCTGCATGAAAGATTAAAAAAAAAGAGTTTGTGCTAGAAATGTTGCTAGGAGCAGAGTCCTTTCTTGTTCCTATTATGTGCAAGGTCCTGGATTCCATCCTCATCACAGAAAAAAAAAAGAAAGAAAGAAAAAGAAAAAAAAGAAAGAATGAAAGAAAGAAAAAAAAGTTATGCTGAATTACCGAATAATGAAAGGAAAAGTCTATGCTTTTGTATACATACAAATAGAAGTAAAAATATTTTCCACCCATGGTTGGACCCACAGAGTTGGAGGTCCTCTCTGTTTTGTTCTATTGTAACATAGTAAGGATTCAATAAATGCTTGTTGAGAGAAGGATGGAAGTTGGTCAGTCCATAAGTGTCAAGGACTGTCTTTCTCATCTCCTAAACCTACACTATCTGGTGTGGTAGGACTAAAACAAAAGAGGAGCTTCTTAGCTGATTTCTGGTATAAATTACAGGTGTGTACAACAAAGCTGCCGACCCCCACTGAGGCGTAGAACCACGCTCCTTGCTCTGCTGTGAGTCCTAGACTTAACTATTTGCTTCAACCTCCTCCACTTAGAAAGGGCATCACACCGGAGAGCTGGTAACACTTGCCTAGGATCACGTGGCAACTGAAGGGCAGACTTGGGATGTGATGTTATCCCTTATGTTCTTTCTGCTACCTGAGGCTTCTCATGAGAGATTTAAACCTTTGTTTAAACAAATGGACCTTCAACTCAAAGCCCTACAATTAGGGAAGTAATTCAAAGCAGAAGATTTGATTTATTCTCCCAAGCAAGCTATTTTACTTTCCCTGATTTAAATTTTCTTCAGGTTCCTTTTCAAGAAAAGGAGAATGGAAGCTGTTGTGGTGGTCAATGTAGAAGCCATTTCATGCAACGAACACAGGGGTTACACAAAGTATAGTAGTTGTGAGGCTAAGGCCATTGCCACGGTTTTCAACATAACCACACCACCCACTCCCAGTTAATTTGTTCTTTGAATTATTTCAACTTTACCTTTTACCATTTGTAAACTTATTGCTTTTAAAACCAAGGGATTTTAGGTGTAGTCCCTGCCACTCGGGTCTCAGTGTAAGAGGTCACATTCTTGGACACATTCAGTTTGTGTCCTCTGGGTGTGAAGATTAAAGTATCACATAGAGTTCTTGATCAGACTGTGCCCCTGGAGGCTTGCTGGGAGACAGTGAAGTATTTCCCAAGAGTCGGAAAGCTTGGACTGGCTCTGCACAGTCACTCACGTTCAAGGCTTCCTCAGCCTTCTCAGTCTGTACTCAGGACCAGTGCCACGTGAGTGTCACCGGCTGGGTGACAGTGATCCATTTTCTCAGAGTTACATGAGGACACATCAGAGATAAGCTTCACGAATGGGGACATCAATGTGTCCCACTGACTCAACAACATTAAACATGTCCTGTTTATGTTCGTGCTGCTATTGGTAGTTCTGTCAATCAAAGCAAAATGATTTAAAACAAAAAAAAGTTATTTCTACTGGTTTCAGAGCTATATATGTGACCTCGGGTTCAAATGTAATCTGTGCATTAGTAACATTTGGCTCACATCTTCAGAGTGAGCCTCTCTCATAGACTCCACACTGATCTATCAACTACTACTCAAAACCTCCATGTTCGTGTCCAATAGACATCCCAATGTAACATTCCCCAAACTGAGTAAGTGTCTAGATTTTCTTCTTGTCTATATACACGAGGTTCTTCTTTCTGCCCTGTTTAAGCAGTGGAATCCCTTCTCTTCATATGACATTCCCAATCCTCCTTTCTTCTCTTCCACAAAGTTCTACCAGACACCCTCTTGTCTTTGTTTTCAAGATATTTCCACCATCTGGCCTTTTGGTAGTTTGAATGGGAATAGCTCACATAGGCTCGTGTGTTTGAATGCTTGGTCTCCAGTTGGTGGAATTGTTTTCGAACGATTTTGAGGCATGGCGTTGTTGGAGAAAGTGTGTCACCGAGGAGCAGATTTCAAGATTTCAACAGACTTGTGCTACTCACAGTGTGCTCTCTGTCCCCTGCTTACAGATCAAGACATGGGCTCTCAGTTGTTCTGCTATCATGTCTTGGCTCTGCCATCATGGACTCCAACCTTCTGAAATGGCAACATGAATTACATGCTTTCTTTTGTATGTCACCTTGGTCATGGCGTTCTATAAAAGCAATAGAAAAGTAGCTAAGATAGGTCCTTTGTCATCACTTTCTCTCTTGCTAGTCTTGGCCAGTCACCATTAATGTTCACATAAGTTTACAGAGGATACTGAGATGGAAGGCAGAACTGGGCTCCTCTGCTACTATGAGGCAGGGCAGAAAAGGGATGAGAATATACAAGTAGGCCCTTTGAAACATGCAATTTTACAAGATGTCAAGGCAGCAAAAGAATATGGGTCCTTCACTTTAGATCAACAACTTCCCAGGCTTGGAGTCACACTTAGATATGTCTACCCCTATTTCAGGAGGGTTCATCCCATTAGGTTAGAAGAGAAACTGATTCAACATGAGTCTTGGGAGTGCATTTAAAATCAAGTGTTACTGAAAAGATGGTGTGTCAACAAACTTACAAGAAAAGTCATCTGAATGGTTTTTTTTTTTCCTTGTGCCTATTAATCAATGTAAGAGCTTCGCCCCTCTGAGATGCCTGTGTTTTACCAGACTTCCTAGTAGAGATATGTCACTGCAATAATGATCTACTATATACCTCTAATTCTCAGATCTCTACCCAAACTAGTATAGGTTATGACAAGAGAGCAAGAGCTTTGTGAACTGGAAGACAAGTGGATAACCAGGGGCTGAGAAACTTGAGCAATGTCTCACATCTGCTTTCTGTGCTCCTCACTTAGACTCTCTCTTAAGTACTTGCCATCAGGATTCCAAGGGCCATCTCTCTGTAAGCTTACCCAACCTGATGATCTTGTTCTTCTCTGAGACACCAGATTACCTTCCTACCTTTGTGGAGGGCATCTCCGGAGGGAACCATTCATTCACTGGTTCATCTGCTTCTCAAACGTGTTGGGTAGTAAGTGTTTCAATGCATACTTGCTTAAGAAACCTTGCCATATGTCTTCCTGATGTTTCTGATAGCTAGGGACAGCATGAAGCCATAGAAACTCAACACACCCAACATGTACCTTACCCTCTATCCTCTCACCCATCCTTTCTTTTCCAACTAAAGACTCCCTGGCCACTGCCTAGTGATATTTACAACTCCAAAGTCCTACATAGCTTCTCCTTTTTTGCTTCATCATCCTGGATTCATCTTTATTTCTACCCTTGAAATCTGATGGCTTGAAATGAATTTCATTACAGTCCTTAAGCAGCTATTCATTAACCTGCATTTCATTCAGGTTTTGTTTGTTTGTTTGTTTGTTTGTTTGGGGGGGGTTGTGACTTATTATCATTTGCTGATGTGGGAAAAGAGCTGTACTTTGGGCCTCATTAGCAGTTGCCATCTTTGAAGCCTTTCTCTCATCAGAGTTCTCATTTTGGGGGTTCCAGTTACCAAGACTTCAAAAAGTCTGACAACTCTATTGTGTGGAAGCTCAGATGAGCCAATAGACATGGTCTGGCTTGTTAAGGGCAGGCCAGGGGGAGGGAAAGAGCTCTTTGCTGTTTAGAAAGATGCTGATGGTGCTATTCGAAAAGAGACTCTAAGGATTCTAGTTTAAAGCAAACTCTAATAACAAAGCCCTTCCAGCCAAAAGTGAAAGTTGATCATCGGACTTGAATGGTGCCAGCGACACCTTCAGCCGTTGCTGCTGACGCAAAGTGACGCATCTTCCACCCTGCTTGTTGGAGAGCCAATCGGTTTCCTTTGAATTCAATCTTGATTCAAATACTTCAGCACTCCAGGGAAAGGACAAGAGCCGTATTTCAGAAACAGGGGAGGACCCAAATGCCAAGTTTCTGTTCTTGTTACTGTTCAAGTTTTGGCCCTATGAATTCAGTCTCAGTTCCATGTTTTTTGCTAAGCTGGTTTGTTTGGCAAAAAAAAAAATCTAACGATAAATACAAAACCCCAAGGTCGGTCTCACCTTACTCAGAAAACTACAACTGGGAATCTCAGCTTTCTGAGGCCAGGAAACTTTGGATGTCATTGATCTGCTGATAACAGGGGACAAAGATATGGGCCAGATACTTTTTTTCTCTTTACCAACACATGAATCTAGGACTTTACTCTCTTCTATCGCAAAGCACAAATAAGCTTTGTTGATGGTGAAGGAAGAGAGGCCAGGCCAGGTGACCCTCGGGGAGCCCAAACCTGCCCTGAAGCTGTCACTAAGCAATAGGATGAACCTTTCTCTTTCTCAGGTTTGCCCTCTGTTTCACACAGACAGTCACCCCTGAGAGGGCAAAACAGGAGGAAGAAGTGGGGTGCCACAGGGGCAGCCTGGATCTAGGAGGGGGAATTAATAAAGTGCTCAAATGCCAGTCTTGAACAGTCTCTATTGACTTCTCAAGATCTAGATTCACTGTCTTTCCTGCCGACCTCCTTGCCT
The DNA here is from genome assembly GCF_900095145.1 of Mus pahari. Taxonomy (NCBI): domain Eukaryota; kingdom Metazoa; phylum Chordata; class Mammalia; order Rodentia; family Muridae; genus Mus; species Mus pahari. The sequence goes on along the minus strand of NC_034611.1, from coordinate 19,047,543 downwards.
CTGCGTGTCATACCCAAAGCATGTAAAATGAGCTCCTTTGTCTTCGTATGAGAAGAAACGAAGAGTCAACCTTTGAAAATGGTTTTGTTTGCACTGGAAACTCTAAGGTCATGGAAAGTATTTTGTTCTGCATGGCTCTCTGGGAAACTGTAATAGCAACAGGAATTAAGGGCCTACCAAGTGGCGGGGCATGGCTCTGTGTGCCTGCCCCATTAATCACAACACTCTTATGAAATGACTAATAATAGTATTATCAGTCCACTTTTTATAACTGTAGGGTCAAAGGCATAAAGACGCTAACTACCTGCTTGCAAGCTACACTGCTGATCAGCACCAGAGCTGGTATTTTAGCCCAGGAAATATAACTAAGGAACCCTCTAACATTACCATACAGCCCCAGTCTGTCCTCTACATAAAGGTACTCAGATAATCTAGTGATCTAGGCAATGCCAGCACATTTTCCTGGGTGAAGGACTTAAAGCAAAGGCTAATGGGAACAACAAGAACTATATGAGGAGAAGGCAGAGCCTACAGTCATGCCAGGAACACAGGTACCATCATAGCCAACCCATCACAGAGACCGAGAGGCACTGCGTCATTGCACTGGCAACTAGCTCACCCTGCGAGAAACAGACACATGAGCAGCCTGATTCAACATGGAGGAGTCCAGTTACCATTGCTGTGTGTACATCTGTCTGTCTACTCAATGATGCTCCACAGATGTGCAGTTTGGATTCAGTGTTTATCGGGAAGATAAACAGCTTGATGATCCTAACACAAAAGATTCACCTTGTCTGTATCAGTCAGCCACCTGCTTTCCCAGAATTCCATAGATGGGGTGCTTAAATACGCATGAGTTTCTCACTGTCGGGGGACAGGTGAGTCCATGATCAAGGCACCAACAGATGCCTTGTCTGGAAAAGTCTCTTCTTGGCGTGTGAAAAGCAAGCTTATTTTGTGACAAGGCAGAGAGCAAGGAGACAGGAAACATGTTCTCTTGTGATTATTATTCGTGCTAATCCTTTTACTGGGCTCAGAACTTAATTTCCTCTCTGAAGCCTGTCTTCAGTTACCAGTTCAAAGAGTGAGGTTTGCCATCAATAAATCTTTGAGGGGGGAATATAATCTGTATGGGAGGCCATCCTGCAAGTCTTCACCAGCACCAGAAAAAGTGATGGAGAGAGAGAGAGTGTGCATGGGTCATATCCAGACTGCTTTCCTCATTGCTGAGCCCACTCATCCTGAAGTCAGAACATGGGATGACTCCCCTCCTCCTCTCTCGTCCCAAATAGCTGGCCTAATGTTGCCGTGCCACCAGGATGGACAGTTTATCTGTGTTGTTGCCAGCTGTGTCCCAGAGCCATGCTGCTCAGGTGGCGCTGTGGAGCCCATGACGCCACAGAACAAGATCTGCTGGCGTCTCCTCCCTTAAAGATCCCGCACGTCTGAACTTCTTAAGAGTGTTTTTATGAAGCTGTTCCTGTGGGTTGAGAGTGGAGATGGATGTTCTAATGCTACTATAAAGGAATCATTCCAGAGTAGAGAGAATTCCGGATTAAGATTGATTTTTTTTTTTTTCAAACTATCAGAGAGAAAACTAAAAATACTTTTCCTACTTCTTAATTTCAAACACAATGCCTAAACTTAAAGAGACCCAAGCCGGGCGTTGTGGCACACGCCTTTAATCCCAGCACTTGGGAGGCAGAGGCAGGCGGATTTCTGA
>NC_034611.1:19023687-19045730 GCF_900095145.1 Mus pahari | reverse complement strand
AGAGAGAGAGAGAGAGAGAGAGAGAGAGAGAGAGAGAGAGAGAGAGAGAGACCCAAGTATTTCTCAAATGAAAGTCTCTTTCTGTGAAGACAAAGGCCTTCTCTAGCCCTTCTACTCCCAAATCCCATCTTCAGTCCTTGCACGTTTGTAGACATTTTCTCTGGGGACCACTGAACTATGGAGCTGAGTTTAAGTCCATCAAGATGAACACAGAGTTCCAAGTCGAAGTGTCAAGGGCTGAGACTTCTTAAATCAACCAAGTCCTAATTTGAAACAGTTGTTCATCAGCGAATCCGGTTTTTCTTCCCCGCTTCCCCAAGTCTGCTGATAACAGCCTCGGCAAAGAGCAAATAAAAAGTGTGGGCCAGCCAGCTAAGCAGTGTGTTCGGACTCCATAGCCAAGATAATAAAATTCGGAATCAAGATTTCGGTGTGAATTGGCAAGAAAAGACATCTTGAAAGGGGAAGAAGCCCAAAAGAACCTCTGCCCCAACTGACTGATCCTTCTTTTGGGTCAGCCATGGGCTCACCCCAAAACAAGTTCCAGCAAACGGTCCACTGCGTTCTCTTCAGACCATTCCAGCAGAGAACCCCCAACCCAGGATAAATCCCGCCTGATTTGTAGCTTTCGTAAGAAGTTTTAGTCACCAGGTTTTAAGCAATCAGTCCCGCTAGTGTCCCATCAAAGACATTAGGACTCCAGCCTTGTGCTGGAGGGCAATAAGAGACGTATTCTTCCCTTGTTCAAACTGCTCTTAGAATTTCTCGGTGGCAGAAGAACCCCATTACAGATGGTTTTGAGCCACCATGTGGTTGCTGAGGATTGAACTCAAGACCGGTGGGAGAGCAAACAGTGCTTTTACCCACTAAGCCATCTCTCCCTTTGTCTTCTTGATGATAGTGATTCTAACTAGAATAAGCTGAAATCTCAAGGTGGTTCTAATTTGCATTTCCTGGATGGCTTAGGTCCTTGAGTGCCTTTTCAAATACTCTTTAGCCATTCTCATTTATTCTATTGAAAACTACCTGCTCAGTTCACTGACCCAACCGTGGAATAGATTTTCTGGCTCTTTGGGTGTGTGATTTTTTGGAGTTCTTAAGAAAGCCTAAGTAAGCTTATGCCTGCTGTACAGTTGGCGAAGATCTTTTCTCACCTTGCGTGCTGCCTCTTCAGAGTTATTTTCTTCATCCTGTAGAAGCCTTTTAATTTCACGTGATTCTGTTTGTCCAACCTTGGAGTTACTTTCTGGATTGTTTACGGGATGGCTTCCTATGCTATGCAAGTCCCTTTGGAAAGTCCTTGACTGTCGTATCTTTAGCAGTCTCAGACATTTGACTTTCACATTCAGGCCTTTGGTCCACTTTCAATGTATGCTCTTGCATGGTGAGAGAAATAGATCTAATTGCATGCTTCCACATGTAGATACTCAGTTTTTCTAGCACCTTTTGTTGAAGAGGTTGTCTTTTTCATCCATGTATGTTTTTGACATATACTAGATGCCTGTAGATATATAGACTGAGTTCTATATCCCCACTTTAGTAACAATACCATAGTTTTTATTACTATGGCTCTGCAGAATAAGTTGAGAGCAGTTACTATGGATACCGCCAGCATTCGTCTTCCTAGTGAGGGTTAGTTTGGTTACTCGGGGCCTATTATGATTCACATGAACTTCATTGAAAAACGGGATTAGTAAAAGGAAGATGAAAACCCACTCATGCATCTAATATATCACAAATGGTCCTAAAATAGGAAGCAGGAAAACTAATGTAGAATGTTACAACCTCTACTATTTAGGGTGAATGTGGACAGAGTAATGAACGAGAGAATAAACAGGCAGAAAAGGGGAGGATGCAAGGATAGTGAATCAAAGAAGGAATGTTGTGGGCAGAGTGGGAGAGAGGAAATAGAGCGAGAGATGAGAAGAATTAAACAAAGAGAAAAGGAAGATTTCCCAGTCTGGTAGACTGAATGGCCCCCATAGTCTCATAGATTTGAATACTTGGTCTGAAGTTAGTGAAATGGCTTGGAAAAACAATTAGGAAGTATGGTCTTGTCGGCAGAGATGTGGTGGAGGAGGAGGAGGAGGAACAAGAGGAGAAGGAGGAGGAGGAGGAGGAGGAGGAGGAGGAGGAGGTCTGGCCTTGGTGGAGGAGGTGGGAGGTGTGTCGGGTAGGAGGTGGGATGGACTTTGAGGTTTCCAAAGCTCAAGTCAGGCCCATTTTGCTCTATGCCTGCAATTTATGGATTATTTCTGAGCTCTCACCTCCAGCACCTGCCTGCCTGCTGCCATGCCCCCTGTCATGGTGATAGTGAACCAACCCTCTGACACGGAAGGCAAACTCTCAGCTTTTTAAGTTGTCTTGGTCATGGTGTATCCTTATAGCAACAAAAGAGTGACTAAAACACCCAATTATCAGGAAAAAAAAATGAAAACAAATTTAGATAAATGTAGGAAGGGGTATAAAACCCTAAAAATAGTAGAAAAATCCAATCCTCCTAAAACCATAGTAGAAAGGGAGAACATGATGTTAAAAAATTTTAAAGAAAAAGAAGGAAAACAAAAAGTATTACCCAATTAATGAAGAAGATATAGAAATGAAACTAGGTAAATCTGTAGAGACAGAAAGATGAGAAAAAAGGCACACTGTGAAAGCAGTTTCTTTCTTGGTGTTTGAAACTTGGAGACTCCCACTGCTACACCCGGGGACGGGGTTAGGTCAGTCAGCTTGTGGACTCTCTTCTTCTATGGCTCATGCTGGTGATCAGCCAGTGTTGCATAAGTGTGTGATGTCTGCCAGAGCTGTCTTCACTTTAGTAACTTTTCGTGTGCACCAGGAGCCTTTGCTGACTAGACTTGGTTGGGTTGTCTGGGAGCTGGGCAGGTTTCCTTTCCTGCCCGATGCTTTCCAGATCATTCTGTCTGAGCTGGGGATGGCTCCCAAATATGTGTGAGCGTGGTGTGTGTGTGAGAGTGTGAGTGTGTGTATGTGTATGTGTGTGAGTGTGTGTGTGTGTGCATGTGTGGTATGTGTGTATGTGTGGTGTGTGGTGGGTGTGTGTGTGTGTGCATGTGTGGTGTGTGTGTGAGTGTGTATGTATGTGTGGTGTGTGTGCGAGTGTGTGTGCCTGTGTGGTGTGAGTGTGTGTGTATGTGTGGTATGTGTGTGAGTGTGTATGTGTGAGTGTGTGTGGTGTTTAAGTGTGTGAGTGTGTGTACGTATGGTGTGTGTGTGAGTGTGTGTGTGAGTGTGTATGTGTGAGTGTGTGTGGTGTGTGTGTATGGTGTATGTGAGTGTGATGTGTGTGTGTGCATGTGTGGTGTGTGTGTGAGTGTGTGTGTGTGAGTGTGTGTGTGGTGTGTGAGTGTGTGTATATGTGTGTTTGTGGGGTGTGTGTGTGTGTGTGTGTGTGTGTGTGTGTGTGTGAAGCAGCCAGAGCACTGAGATCTGCACAAACCAAATGGCCTTTTCTATACTTTCAGGGTACATTTGGTGCCACCCACCATGCTGGAGAAATGCACTTCAGAGTTCTTACCCTCTAGAGCATCCAATGGCAGGAAGGTGTTCTTCACTGTTCTTCAAACTGCTGACCTCATATTCAGAGTGATGAAATTCACTGTGGTATTCTCCATTGATGAGACAAAATCCCTGCAACCTAATGTAGGCTTATGTACCTCATTGCCTGAGCTGAGCCTCCTGTAGTCTCCTGTCAAGATGGCACTCAGCCACTACAACCCAAGTCATATACAGTGACAAACTGGGATCCTTCTCCATTGCTGACACAGCACGGAAGGAATGATTGGCTCACCAAATCCAGCATTTGATTTGATGTGTAGGTGAGCTTCCTGGTCTCTGCAGTGCAGTGGCTTCGGGGCTCACCCTTTGCATGAGATGCCTTTTTTTCTGCCCTTGACCCAGACCAATGTGGACAGAGCTATGGACCACTTGGCTTTTTTTTTTTTTTTTTTTAAATTGACTTGTCAGTTTCTCAGTACTTTTCTGCTGGTCCACCACTGCCTCTGTGAAGCTCTGCGCCCCCAAGCTTCTTACTCATTCTCTTACTGAATAGCCCTCCAGGGTACAAGTTGTGTGTGTCTTTGACACACTCTAATATGGTGTAATCAATCCCTGCTGAGAGGCAGGTCCTATCTTTTGGTACCAGTGCCTCAGGAGTCATTGCCTCTCCCTGGCATTGATATAGACACCTGAGCCAGGCTTCACCAATTACATATTCTTACTGGCCGTGTTTGTCTCTTGGGAACAGTACAAGCACAGGGATAGCTTAGAAATCACTGTGGCAGAGGAAGTTCCAATAGCTCTCTGGTTAGTTCCGTGCTACAGCCTAGTCCCAGGGCAGGACACGAGCTGTATGCACTTATGGCTCTCTGCCCTAACTCTCTATGGTACACTGAAGATCACCCTCCCAACTATGTTCTCATTCCGGTCCCCTCACATTGTGACTATGGTGCTTTCATGGCCAAATAACTTTGCATGCATGTGAAGAGATGATCCTGGGCTTTTGACACAGCCTCAGTGACACATCAAGACTTCTCACACAGGAAGACAGGTAAAGCCATGGACCAATGGAAACATAGTGGAGTGATAGGGCCACTGAATACTGCTGGCCTCTGGAGGCTGCAAGAGTCAAGGAACAGATTATCCTGAAGGCGAAAGTACTGGAGGCACTTTGAGTTTAGCCCAGCAAGACTCACCTTGAGCTTTGACCTCCCCAACTGTAAGAGGATAAACTCATGCTGCTTCAAGCTATTAATCTGTTACAGCATATACCTTTCTGCCACGACAGTCTCTCAAAACAGATGTTTGCTTATGTTGTATATCATCCAATGAATGTCATCCACCTCCAGCCCTTTGCCCCAGCTCTGGGCCCCCCAAACCAAACCATCCCTGCTTAACATGAAGCAATTCTTCTGCTGAGTTGGGAGTCTCTGCTTTCTGGACTTTTCTCTCCCTACAAACTGTGAATTCAGTAAGGACAAAAGGCTGTGTGTGACTCATCTTTGGACCTCAGCACCAAGGACCATGTATGAGTAAACAGTAATTGTGTGGACGAATTAAAACTTAATTATACACAAACATGTGCCAGCATTAGTAAATGTCTTATGGGAAGGAAACTTCGCATAGACAGAGAATCACTCATACTAGGCTCCTTTTCTTCAGACAGTGAAAAACAAGCTCTTAAGAAAGTATACTTAGCGAAAAAGAAAACCCTGTTCTGATTTATGGGAGGATTTTTGAAAAGTTGACTAGACATATGCTCTGTTAGTTAAATACCTTGTATGGGACTTAAAGCAGAGCGTGTGAAAACCTAAAGGGAAATGAAGTCTCCGTCTCAGGAAGAGTGGGTGTGGCTTTGCTCCTAGCACATCAGTGTTTCTGTAGATACTCCAGTGGCCGCTTGCAAACTTTTGATGGTCTGCTAGAGCTAGCTTGATTCGGGCTGATATGGAACATGCATTCGAAACACTTGAGCACACAGGCTCCCACTCACTGCCTTGCAACAACAGGGAAACTTAAATGATTTCACCCCCCTTCCCACCAACCACATTCCAGGTCTAAATTGTTTTAAGGTTTTGGACTTGATCCCGTAACAGTTCCAAAATACACGTGCACAGGGCTAGTCTCTGCAGTTCTCTTTGTAACAGGACTGGTTTGGAAGCAACCCAACTGTCAATCAACAGTAAAGTGGTTGAATAAATTATGGTCCATCTATAATCCAGAGGGTTATGCATTCCTTCAAAAGAATGAGGTTGTTTTATAGATATTTCTTGCTTTATAATAATATTTCACTGTTCAAAACCCTCCAGGGCTTCCAGTTGCATTTATATAGTCTCTAAACTTCTTCTTCCCCAAATCTAAAATGCCTTGTACCCCCTTTTCTGACCTCAGGGCCACTCCCCTGCTCTCCCATTTGGATTCAGCATCCAGGGCCACTCTCCTACTCTCCCATTTGGATTCAGCATCTTGGCATTCTAGTTTACCAACTCCTTGGCAGTTATCTCAGTCTGTTTCTGCCACAGATCCTTTGCACTAACTGTTGTCTCACATAGAATATGTTCTTTACAGCGGTGTTTCCTTGCCTTAATTATACATTAAAAGCATCTGTACCCAAGACTGCATCCCAAAGCAGGTGGTTCAAACTCTGAATGGGTCTCCCGGATCAGCTGTTGGGGTTTGTTTGTTGATTTGCTTGGTTGTAAGTGTCTGAGGTGATCTATAGCATAGCTTGGAACGCAGGCTGGCTGGCTGCCATTGGTGGCATCCTCCAGCATTAAAGGCACAGTCTAAGCGCCATCTCATCAGAGGCAGTGTACGTCACACACTATTTTCAAAACTAAAGATTTCATTTATCAGGTGGAGCTTAGCAACCAAAGCACAAGCAGAGAATGAATAGAAGCTGGAGTTAAATGTGTAGATGCAAAGGTGACCTGAACAATACATTGTGAAAGCCTCATCATTCCAATAGAAACAGGCCAAGAATGAGGTAGCTTTTCAAAGAAGCCAGATAACTGGCCAGCAGGAATATGAATAGGTGCTTAGCATCCATAATGTTTAGAGCAATGCAAACAGTACCACAAAGAGACATAATCACATACTGTGGCTAGTATGACAAGTGTCCGTGAGGGGTGTAGAAACATCCAAACCCTTTGTACACTGGGATAAGCATGTATATTGGTGCAGCCATTATGAAAAATCATGTGATGTTCCTCAAAACAAATACCATAGGATCTATCAAAGTGACTTCTGGGTATGTGCCCAAAGGAAACAGAATGACTGCTTTGCAAAGTTATCTATATCCCTGTGCTCAGCATACAAGAGTTCTCAAAGTAGTCAGGGTGTAGAAACAGCTGTTATTTGATTACAGATGCATGGATAATGAAACTGTGGTGTGCCTATGCCACGGAGTATCATTTAGTAGAAGAGAGAACAAGATGCTGCCATTTACAGCAAGAGAGGCAAACTTGGAAGACATTGTGCTTAGTGAAATAAGCCAGACACCGAAAGAAAAGCCTGCCTAACCTCATCTATACACAGAATCTTAAAAAAAAAAAAATCAAATACATAGAAACAGAGTCGATGACAGTAAGCAGGGCTGGAGGGGAGGAAACCGGGAGGAACATATCAAAGGGATTTGCAGTTCTGTAGGACGAATCACCCCAGAGATATGTCGTATAGGAAGACTGGCTTACTCTGGGGCTAATAGGGACTTGACTGGATCTAGGATCCCCTAGGATACAGACCTCTAGACATGCCTATAAGGTAAATTCCGTGATTATGTTACTCAACATGGGGAGATCCAGTCTACGTACTTTCCTTAGTTGAGGGTCCTGGACTGAATAAAAATAGAGAGTGAAGGCGGGCAAGGTTGCTCACGATGACTTGGCTTTCTGGAACCCTCCACAAGTTGTCTCAGACATTCACGTGTATACCTACGCCAGTCACCAGATATTGCAAGGTATTTGATCACACTGGGAACCCGAGATGATTCTGTTTACTGGAAAAGCCTGTTTTTAGTTGTGGTGTGTCTCAGTCTTAGGGAACACCTTTAACGCCTTTGACTGGAATATAGATATGCCCCTAGTATGCACCTATAATCCCAGACATTGAGGGTAAAGTTAGTTTTTAGAAGGAAGTACCCATGTCACATACATAAATAAACATTAATAATAACTAAAATGTACATTTTATGAAAGAGAGGGCACAGGTGCAATGTCCCCAGCTGCCCCAAAGTCCCACCACTGTGCCTTCTCCCCCATGACAGATCATGCTCTCAAACTGTGAGCCAAAATAAATGGTGGCATCCTAAAAGTGCCCTTATCAAGCATTTTGTCACACGAATGAGAAAGGTAGCTAAGCTAACACAAATGTGTCTTGAAAGACTTGCTAAGAGAGGTTTCAGGTATTCTGACTAATTGCACAAAATGTAATAGTAATTTTAATTCCCAAGAAAGGCCAGCATAGAAACCCAGCATCAGACAGCATCTAGACTCTTTGTTACTCTGTAACTGGGAGTTTGTGCTACTTTCTTCATGTCTCTGAGAAAGACTGCAATAATACTCGGACGTTTTAAAGAATAATGGTGAATAACCATGAAAGGCATACAGTGAGTGAGTCAGGGGAGGGGGGTAACTTTTGCTTTTGTTAAGCAACAAGTGTTTGAGTCAACGAATGTCTTACAGAATAGAAATATCTTGGGATCTGCAGATCAAAGACAGCCTCTGTGTATAAATAACATGGAGTATTAATCATAAAGGTTGACTTTGGAGCAGCAAAGATAAGTGTAAGAGGTGCCAGCAACATGCCAAGAAAGGAACAGGAGGAAGAGGGGTAGGCAGAAGTCTGGAAGTTGAAGGATGAGGAAGTTAAGCAGGAGGAAAGAACTTGACTAGAGAGACTGGACAACTTTATGTCAAGGTGGCCCCACCTTCTGCTTTCCACCAGAAGGCAGGCGAATCTTTAGTGCCAGCATTACCCGTGTTAGATGGTACAGATGAGAGAGTCTGTGATTGGAAGCAGACAGATCTGTTACGGTCAGAGGCAGGATTTGAATGACCATTTCCTTCAGGGGGAACTTGTGTGGTCTCCTGGAGGTTGACTCTGGCAGCCTGAGTTCAGCAACCTCAGAGTGGCAGGCTTTCAGGGCTTCCCAGGGATATATTTCAAACCAGTTCCAAGTGGCCGTGCCGGATGCTCCCACTGAACAATTCAGCTACTCTTGGGGAGTGTGCAGGTTCTGAAAGGAATGGAAGCACACAGTCAGGCTACTGAGGGAAGTCTAAGGGGCGAATGGGATGAATACCAAGGAGCAGGCAAAGGTCAAGAAAGAGCATCTTTGATAGAATTGCGAAGGGAGGGTGTGGCATAGCAAGTAAAAAGTCACTGATTAGTGACTTAAAATAAGTAATGAGAAACTAACGAAAACAACAGGAGGCAGCCAGTAAGTCACCTTTCTTGTTGGAAAGACAAAAATATCTGATAAGAACAACCTAAGGAATAAAGAGTTTATGGTTCACACCTAGATGGTACAGTCCATCCTAGTAGAGGAGGCAGGGCAACGGGAGTGTAGCTGATTGTTTCCATGGCAGCCACAGTCAGGAAGCAGAGAGGGAAGAAGGCTGGTGCTCAGCTCACGTTCTTCCTTCTGGTCTTTGTATCCATCCAAGATGCCGGTCCATTGGATGTTGGGGCCTACATTGAGGGTGGATCTCTCTTCTTTACTTAAACCTCTCAGGAAGCAACCTCTCCGGCGTGCCTAGAGGTCTGTCTCCTAGATAATCATCAAGTACAGAGACTATCCATCACAAGGAGGCAGAGAGGCAGGATCACAGAAGGATTACAGGAGCTCTTGCTTTCCGCAGAGGAAGGTAATCACCGCCAAGCTAGAAGTGGGTTAGGAAGCAAATACCCCATCTCGCTTTTGCCTACCTTTGGTGTAGATGATTTCACTCTGGAACAAGTCCAAGCCCCCCCAGAAACCCAAGGAGAAGGTCTGTATAGACGCAGCCTTCTGTCGTGGAGAAGGGCAGAGTGGCTCGGGAGCACCCAGCACGTGGAGGAGTCTTCCAAAGTTAAGAGCTCACAGAATCACTGACCAGCAGCCAGAGTCCTCCCAACGGAATCCCTTTGTGATCCTCCCATGTCTCAGTCTATAACCCTGAGCCTGACCCTAACCCGTTTTCTAGATGATATCTCCAAATGAAACCTATGATCTCTCCAATAACATGCTCTTCTCACTTGGGCCAGTGTAGAAGGTACATACTTTTAAACCCAGCACTCAGGAGGCAGAGGCAGGCAGGTAGGCAGACCTTCTTGGCTTCAAAATTAGCTTGGTCTACATAGTCCAGTCAAGACTATGAGTCCAGCGAGACCGTTCTCAAAAACAAGGCAAAGCAAAGCAAAACAAAACAAAATACACTCTGTTCACAACATATATCTAAATTGCAGAGACTTAAAGTATTCTTGGGTTTGCATCTTATGACCAAAAGAGCTACACAGAAAGCTCCTTGGGTATTTATGGAATCTCGGAGGAGGTGGAGGTGTCTCCTTTAAATACAACCTTAAAGGCAAATCCACAGAAAACAGTGGTAGCTTGTGTTATATTCAAACATGAAACTTCTATTTGATGAAACCCACCATGAACCGCTGAAAAGGCATAAAAATAACCAAAACAAAATTCAAACAACAAAATAGTATCATTTCAGCAAGTTTAAGAAAAAAAGAATCTTATCTAAATATATAAAGAACTCATACACAGAGATAAGAACTGACCAAAATTTGGAGGGAGGGCAAGAAGAAAAATTATCAAACAAGGGAAAACCAATGAAAATAAAAATAGGCACACAGGCTGAGGGCAAAGCAGGTGAAAGACATGTTTACTCAAAGAAGTGGAGATACGAGCAGGAAACTTTTCTCCACCCAAAATCTCAAAGGCTGCTTTCAGTGAAAATGGCTTGGTACAGACAGGGATGCCATGCCCGGGGCTGTGAATTGTTAGAGGAGGATGGGTTATTATAAACTTTTTTTTTTTAAAAAAAAAGAAGTCAACTGGCAGTTAAATATTGTGAATCATTAAATATTCATTCCCCACTGCACCCAACATCTTCACTTTCTTAAAGCTATCAACACTACTTTCTCTACACAGAATGAAGTCCAAGCAGCTCCCTGGGACATGTAACTTCCAGCTTCCATCTCCCACATCTCCATCAACGTGAAATGTCAAGTCATCGATGTGAAACTACCTTTATGCCTTGTCCTCTACCTGAGAAGCCCCTCACTTCCGTCTTGGCTCGACCGTCTCTTCTGGAAACAGGGAGTTGTCAGGTTTCTTCTCACCCACATCCACCGACTCGCTTTCTCTTCTGCATGTTCTCACTGCGCACCAAGTACATAGTTGTTGTGGGTAATATGGCCATATTAATTTACATATCTAGTTGTGTATCTGTCTCCACCATGTTGGATCCTTTTCTCATATTCCCTACAGTGGTGCTTTTCAAAGTGGGGCAGTTCTACTCCCCAGGAATATGTGGCAGGTACAGACAAGCACTGTCAGGTTGATTTTTATTTTATGTGCATGAATGTTTTTGCCTGTATGTATGTATGTATGTATGTATGTATGTATGTATGTATGTAGATGTATGTGAACCATGTGTATGCTTGGTGTCTCTGGAGGTCAGAGGACAGTAAGGTTCCCTTTACTGGAGTTACAGTGGGTGCTGGAGACTGAACCCCAGTTCTCTGGAAGAGCATCAGGTGCTCTTAACCACTAAACCTTCTCTTTAGCGCCTAGAAACAACAGTAGCAAGTAGCAGGGGGGAAGATGGCCACAGTACTCAGTGTACAGAAAGCAAAGATGTTGCTGAACAATCACTAGTTCTAGCTAGTTCTCCACAAATTATTCAGCCCAAATGTTAATAATGGAGAATCCATGTGCTATATCTAGTTGTCCCCTTGTCCGGGACATAAATGCATGCACTTTCTCCCTCCGATCTCCACAAAATTATGTATTGAAACAGTAAAAGGAAGGTCAGGGGGTTTTTTGTTTGTTTTGTTTTGTTTTGTTTTTTGTTTTGCTTTGCTTTGCTTTGCTTTGCTTTGCTTTGTTTTGTTTTGTTTTGGGTCATTTAGTTTCAAAATTTATCCCAGGCTGGCCTTGAACTGGAGATCTTCCTGTCTCAGTCTCCTACATAACCAGGGTTACATTTCTGTGCCACAGTGTGTGCATTTACAAGAAGCTTTTGTGTCAGTGTTTTTGTGTCTGCGTGTTCATGTGTGTGCAGGCGTACATGTGTTAAAATTGACCTTTAAAGTCCAATTTTCTACTCTATGCCATTGGCAAAATAACATCCATGACAGGAGGATGCAAGGGAGATCAAGTGAGAAGAGGATGCTGGACCAAGGCTGGTGTTTCATCAACATGAGCTCACTTTCACAGTGTGATACACAGACTAAATCACAGACTGCAAGAGCTGCTGAAAGGAGCTATCAGGACTCTGTAGCCAGGTCCTTCCACTGCAGAGCTGGAGAGCTGTGAGGACGAAGGTTAGCCTTGCTGAGCCCTGACCTCATAGCTGAATTTCCAGCTTAGTGGTGAAGCAAAAATTAATGTGTGACTCAGAAAGAAACTGCAAGCTGATTCATCAAAAAAAAAAAAAAAAAAAACCTATCCCTTTGGTTTAGATTATAAATACAATTTGTAGGTATGTAAAATTAAAAAAAAAAAAAGAATGCTCACAGAGCATTAATTCAATTGAGTAATGTTACAAGGAGTTTCACAGGGGTTTATTTTAAAATTACATTTCTGGCATTTATGCAAAAACAGGCAAAAATATTAAATACAAAGTTAAACAAATAATACATTCTTTCTTCTGTAGAACATGTAGTCAGAGTCCAGAATTATTTAAATAGTTTGTCATAAAGTACTCAAATATCAACAGCTTTTTGGCATATATGCTAAAATGTAACTACCTAGTAATGACTCAGCTCTTCTTGACACACACAAGCAAATTTCTTAGTAAAACGTAACTTAGAAACATCATCTAATCTGACATCTTAGATTTTAACATGCTGTGGGCTTTTTTAGAAAAGAACTGGTATTTCTATATTTTTACATTTCTTTGTGCGCACATGCGTATGTGTGTGTGTGTGTGTGTACGTGTGTGTGTGTGTGTGTGTGTGTGTGTGTGTACCTGGAGGTCAGAGGACAACTTGTAGGTTCAGTTCTTTCCAAGACTAAACTTGGGTTGTCAGTCTTGGTGGCAAGCACCTTTACCCACCAAATCTTCTCACTGGTCCCAGGCTATGCATATATATATATATATATATATATATATATATATATATATATACCAACACCCATATAATCAAAATTTAAACAAATTATGGCAAATAAAAGAAAACATTTATATTTTAACAATGTTTTAACATATATGGGCTTTATTAGGTGTTCCATGCATAGTCATCTGGTATGTTTAAAGAGTGAGCAATCACATAAAAGGAAATACGGTCATAAGTGATTGAAGTAATAAAATCCCCAAACTAAATAACAACTCATAATTCATGGCACGGCATATATTAGATTTCATTACATCAGTATATGGCTTAGCAGTAAATTCTCCTGACAGCCATAAACCTGCAAGGTGTTGTCATCCTGAAAAATGAAGGAGAGGGAGTTGGTGAGGGTACAAGACAGATAAATCTTCCCCAGTGTAGTGCCTTCCAGTTGCAGAGCTGTGGGGCACTGCCCCCTAGCGGCAGAATTTGAGTCCTTGTAATAAAGGGATTCCTGCTTCCTGAAGGAAAGGGCGATCCCATCCATCTTGAGACACCCACCTCTGAGGCTTCTCAGGCACAGTGCAAAGCAATCTGTTCTTCACACACAGGCTGTCAAGAATCTGGGTGTGAGCTTTATGTTCACTTAACCTTTTAATTCCAAGCACTCGACATACTACTATTTTTTAAAAAGCACCTGCTTGTGACTTTGGAAGAATTACTATGGACTATAAGATTTTGGACTTTGGACTAATTTTTATTTTACCTTTGTCTTTTAGGTTAGAATTAATGCAGAACGAATAAATGCCTTACAAAGAGATACATGAAATCCTTACACTTTAGATTTTAAGATTCTATAACTTGAAAACATCATCAATAGTGTTATTGATTGACCATACGGTGTCATGCACTAAGACTATCACTAAATGTTTGTGGGCAATAGAGAGTCAGGCCAGCATCCACATCTGGGTCCATGGTTCCGGTGTGCCTTCCTCTACTTCCCACGTTTTGGCAACAGAAAGGGTGAGTGACGCAGCAGGGAACCTAAGCCAGCGTTTTGTCTTAGATGAACTTTCAGAATTCAGTAAGACAAAGAAACAGATAGACCACTTCTCAGTAACAGCTATGTCTTCCTTCAAGATTTAGAAAGGCCATATATTCTAAGCCAAGATCAATCGGAAACTTTGAAGAGGAAACAAGACATTTTAAATGGTGCAAAGCGAACTAACAGGATGGGACATGTTTGAAATCCAGGAACACTGTCAGTGTAAAAGGCAAAGTCTGGAACCATCTGGGTTCCAACCTCATCAAAGCCACTACGGATACACTCCCGCTCTTTCCATCTTAGATGACAGAAGCATCATTCAGGGTCAGGCATTCAAGAGGCGCAGGAGTGAGGGAGCCTAGGAGAAAGAAGAGCGCCTCAAGCCTGTTATCAGGCTTCAATTCTTTTTGATGGTACTTGGTGTTTCCCTCAAATAATTCTGCGCCGTTAGGTCTTGACATAATTCATTGAGTATATTTTGACAATGCTGTAAAAATACATTATATCATTAGCTCTATCATACACTTGAACGGACTGATGCACAGAGGTTGGTCTTCCTAAAGTTAAGGAGGAAATGCAAGGACTGAGGCCCACGTGGTCCAACCCAGGACCAGCTTGGAATGACTTGGTTTCAGCTGTTTCAGATTTCCCAGAGACTTGCAGACAGGACAGCTCTTGCTAACAGAAAGGCTCCCCTCTATCAATGACAGGATTACATTGGACTGTTGACAAGTTCTTTCCATCTCCCCAGTCTCCTAGTGATCTCGATCCTGGCCCTGCTTATTCTCCACAATAAACAGGACAGAATAATCCACAGCACTGCAAACATGACACCAGCTGTGGTGATGCATGGCTTTAGACCCAGTACCTGGAAGACAGAAGGAGGATAACCACTGTGAGCCAGCCTGATCTACATAGTAGCTGCTGGCCAGCCAGGGCTACATAGGGAGACCCTGTCTCAAAACAAAAGCAAAACCCTTAAACACACAACCCCCCATCCCCGAACCGTTGTTAAGTTCATTCTAAGTTTTCCAAGAAACATGTGTATACTGGCTCTCATTTAGAACTCAGTAGCCAAGTGACATAGATGGCAGCTTGGTTTCAGGAGGAAGGCTCCCCCAGATAGGAGGTTGCCCTTGTTATGCCATAGTTTCAACCATGAATGGTGGATAGCCTGGTACATCCTATTCCTGTTAACTCAAAACCTCATCTGTGTGGATGGGGAAGCGGCTCAGTAACTAAGAGCTTGGCTGTTCTTCCAGAGGACCAGGGTTCAATTCCCAGCACCCATGTGTAAGCTCACAACTGCTTGCATGGAACTCAGATTACATGTGCTCTAACAACCGCACACAAACATGCAGACAGAACACCAATGCACATGAAATAAAAGTAAATTGTTTTTTAAAGCAAAAACAAACAAAACCAAAAACCAGTCTCATCAGTGGTAGTCCAGTATCTCTTGGTATTGCCTTTTGTTTTGCTTTAATGATGTTCAAGAATTCCTTTTACCACAAGCAAAACCGTTTTTTTTTTTTGTTGTTGTTGTTGTTGTTTTTTTTTTTTTTTTTAATCGAAGGCTTTAACTCACTGGAGAACTGAAAAGAATAAAATTTCAAGATGGGTTTCAAAATATAATTGAACGTCAGAGGGAAGTTTTTCTGGAAATTAAACAAATTAGCTTTCTAGCATTTTCTAATCTTTTAAGATATCCTTAAAAAATTAGTCTCACTGTACAACCCAGGCTAATCTCAAACTCAAAAGCCAGACACCTGTCTCCCAAATTCTGGGATTACAAGAGTGTGCCATCATGCATGCCTAGTACATTTGCCTTTAAAATACATTAGGATCATGCTGTAAAGGCCAACAGGAGTGTCTTTCTGAACATCTTGTTTGTGAAAGAAATGTAACACACACACACACACACACACACACTCACACACACAATCACACACACGCACACACACACGCACACACACACACACACACACTTGGAAGAGTCTGTGAGTTTTCACTGTAATGGAACTTTGTCGTCTGAAGCCCACCATCGAGCTCTTGTGCACAGGACGGAAGTTCCTCCTACTGCCCCGCCCACTGCAGGCCATTTCTCACGTCTACCACAGAGCCTCCAAAGTCGCAGCAGGGAGAATAACATGTATTTTTAAATTAGCTTACAATTTGAAAAGTCTCTGCTGATTAGCACCTAGGAATCTGGGGCTGCGTTTTGGTGTTGAGACAGGGTCTATGTGACCCTCGCTGTTCTGTAACTCACTATGTAGACCAGGCTTGCCTGTGTCCTCAGTGCTAGGAATAAAGGCGAGTGCACTATGCCCAGCTCAGTTCTAGCTCTCAAAGAAGCATGTAAAAGAAAATATGGTTTGCCTTAGTGTTTTTCCCTCGTTTTCCTAATGCTTTAGTTTTAAATTTTCTCACCTATGTATTGATTAGCACTGGAGCATGTGCACCTGTATATACAGAAAAGTTACGTAAGTCCAGATTAGGATACATAATTTCTCTCTGGATGGCAGGATGCAAAATAAATCTAGGTAGAGAGCAGTGTTGGGAGAGGCCATGCCCCCAGTCCCGGGAACCCAGGCTAAACTTTCTCTTCCTTCCATTGGTTACTTTGGAGCTGATAGATATCAGAAATATTCAGAGCTGGTCGCCGCTTCCCCCATGACACACCTGTAGTTCAGGCCTTGCTATGACTTCCCAGTACCTCAAACCTACAAAGGGAATCTAAATCTAATTTGGCTTGTATGAAATGCTGCATCCTTAACCTGGCTGGTTATCTAGTCAGTGAAGAAATGACTAAGGATGCCCCTCCCATCTTCCAGCAGTTAAGCAGCAACTAAAAGTATGTAAGACGTCTGAAAGCCGTGGTCAGAAAGTGAATTCAATTATCAGAAAAAGAGTTTGAATTCAAACATCCCAACAATAGTTAGAATCAACATTTATGTAAAGTGAGGCATCTGTAGGCAGATAATTCTTAAACTGTGATTCAGGCTGAACCAACTTCATAAAAACAGGTTGAGACGAGGCATATCCACATATCTCGACTACAGATCACATTTTCCCCACTCTTCTCCCTTCTTTCAGAGAGGTATCAAGGTAGAATTTGTCCTAAGGAATGAAGAAGAAGAAAACAGGTCATGAATCATGAATGACACTAACTATAATGAATTACTTTTTGCTTGTAACTTAAGAAACTGTATTCCCAACCTCTAAGACATATGTATACTTTGAATGTAAAGCCTCACGAAGATCAGCAGAGCACCAAGGGAGAAAGCAAGCCTAGAGACTCTTGCCTGGTGTCCATGGGGTCTGAGGACAGAAGTCCAACCCATCCCAGGAGCTACAAGATCACCCAGTGGACTTCATATAACTAAAATTCTTCATTAAAGCAGGAGCCATAGTTCAGGAGAAACAATAGTGGCCCATGAGGCACAAAATCTGTATTCTAGTCTAGGCCTTCCATACTAGAGACTAGCTCTTCATACATTTAGGCATCACTTCACCTTCAAGTATCGCCGTGTTGTTCTTTAAGAAAGAGCTGACAGTTTTCTGCTAATCTCACGTGACTGCTGAAAGCTGCTTATGTGGCGTGACTCAGAGAATACTACAGAGTGCAGAAGTGGGCATGTTTCTCCTGTTCCTGAATCTGCACCCTAAGTGATCAACAGTGCGAGACATCAAACCTGTTCTACTGCCTCATATTTGTCCACGGCTCCACAGGCATGACCAGATGCCTCATGGTCAGGTCTTAACGAGACACTCTGTTGCCTCAAAGTCCTCAGGAAGCCTTCTTATGACTTCTTTCGCTCTTCAGTCTCCTATGCTGTGCCATCTCACATTAACCCTGCGATAGGAACAGAGGAGCCAGATTCAAGAGCTATCTTAAAAAGCAGTGGTTCATTTTTTTCTTTTGAGACAGCGTCTGACTGTGTATTCCTGGCTAGCCTTGAATTCAGACAGATTCATTCATTTGGCCCTATCTGGCCTTAAACTCACAATTGCGTTGAACGACCATCCTCTTGTTTCTGCCTCCTCATTGCTAACATTACCCATTTAACTCACCATAGCTGGTAGGAGCTCTGTGTGTGTGCGTGCGTGCGCACGCATTTGTGTGTGTGTGTGTGTGTAAGTGTGTGTATGTGTAAGTGTGTGTGTGTAAGTGTGTATGTATGTGTGTTTGTATGTGTGTGTAAGTGTGTGTAAGTGTGTGTGTAAGTGTGTATGTATGTGTGTTTGTATGTGTGTGTAAGTGTGTGTGTGTGTTTGTATGTGTGTGTATGTGTGTTTATGTGTGTGTATGTGTATGTATGTGTATGTGTGTGTATGTGTGTGTATGTGTGTATGTGTGTGTGTGTGTGTGTGTTTGTGTGTGTGTGTGTGTGTAAGTATACCTCCACACACATGCTTGTGCTACTGTGTCAGCTTCTCATGGGTTCTTAGGCTCATCAGGCCTGTGTGGCTCACTGAAGCATCTCCTCCACCCAGGATTTTTCTTTTCTAATGAACAAATATATTTATGACATCTAACTCAAGACTTACCTGAAAGAGGACCAAGAGTTCAAATCATTAGGTAAGATAGAAACCAAAAGCATTTCACACCCTAGTTACTTCTTGAAGCAACAAGATGGCCCTTTTAAAAACCACTATGATAGCATTCTTAGTTCAAATGAATCAGTTCAGAGATTATTTCAAATGTATATCTTGCCCTTGGAAACATGAGTAGACTACATCTTTTCCTCTAATCTGAGATCAAGGTATTAATTGACTGGGACCAGGGAAATGGTGAGGCAGAGAGAGGCACTTGCTGCACAAGTCTAATAACCCAAGTTTCACCCCTGGACCCCATGGAGGAAGGACGACTCCCAGAAGCCCTCCTCTGACCTCCACAAGCACACTCGGGTAGACATGCAAATGATAAATGACTATACTGAGGAGCCCCAACAGCTACTGATGCTTCTATTCAGTTCTAGACCACAACCTGAAGTTCACAGCAAGTAGAGAGCTCTAACGCAGTTCACAAATCGCACAAAGATGTGAGAGCAAGTGTTCAGGACTTTAGTCTCTTCTCAAAAGAACACAAACTTAACCATAAAATAGTTTAATTAAAAATCTGATATACACAAAACAAAGTAAAACACCTTTTTTGGAACTATCAGAATTCTTTAAAAAAAATACTGCATTCAGGAAGGACAGGGAAAATAAGAGGGCAACAGAAAACACAGATACTCACAGTTTGCTGTTTATTGAATCCTGCAGGATCATGATACCATTTTCAAAAACCATCCAGCCACTTGCTTGACACTGCAACTGTAATGACCACACTGTCAGCTGTTGCAATCCACGTACACTAGACTTATCTACAATGCAACCACAGGCAGATAGCTGGTACTCTCCTAAACTTCAGAAACAGGATCTCTTTGTTTATAATGTAGATAAATTATTTTACCCACGACGTCATGGGAGACGGTGGTGAGCTCAAAGTTAAAAGTGCCTAATATTCACAGGTACACTCCCTCTCACTCTGGGTTCTCAGTGTCTAATCCTCTCTGTCCTTCATCACCTTCTACATCAGAACTCAAATGAGATGGGGAAGGAAGATGACTAGGGGCATTTCTATCGTTTGTAATTGCAGAAATAAATTTTCTTTTCAAAGTGGGTGGAGCTGTGAGAGTTAAGCTTAGGTGGCAGGCTTCACCTAGTCTCCAAACTTTTCATCTACATAATCTCACTTGAGCATCATTTTAAAAATATATTTATTTCTTTTGGAAAAAGTTTTATACCATCAATTAATCATTAAATATTAATAGATTAGTAAAAAAAAAAAAAAAAGCCAATTTCCTCCTCCCAAACAGCTAACGGTTCATCAAAGGAATAGAATCTGTACACAGAGGAGAAATACTCCATGCTAAAACTCTTTTTAAAAAAATTCTTAATGTCTTATTATTATTATTATTATCATTATTATTATTATTATTTTCTTTATTTACATTTCAAATGCTATCCCAAAGTTCCCTATACCCCACCCTCGCCCCTGCTCCCCTACCCACCCACTCCTACTTCTTGGCCCTGGCATTCCCCTGTGCTGGGTCATATAAAGTTTACAAGACCAAGGGGCCTCTCTTCCCAATGATGGCTGATTAGGCCATCTTCTGCTACATATGCAGCTAGAGACACGAGCTCAGGGGGTACTGGTTAGTTCATATTGTTGTTCCACCTACAGGGTTGCAGCCCCCTTCAGCTCCTTGGGTACTTTCTCTAGCTCCTCCATTGGGGGCCCTGTGTTCCATCCAATAGCTGACTGTGAGCATCCACTTCTGTGTTTGCCAGGCACTGCCATAGCCTCACAAGAGACAGCTATATCAGGGTCCCTTCAGCAGAATCTTGCTGGCATGTGCATTAGTATCTGGGTTTAGTGGCTGATGATGGGATGGATCCCCGGATAGGGTAGTCTCTGAATAGTCCATCCTTTCATCTTAGCTCTAAATTTTGTCTCTGTACCTGTATCCTTTCATGGGTATTTTGTTCCTTATTCTAAGGAGGAATGAAGTATCTGTACCCTGCCCCTTGCACAGTGGGAGAGCTGGCCCCAGGGAATGAGTGCCCTTTCCAGCTGCCTCAGGCAGGAGGAGCGGTGTCCCCCCTCACCTAGGCAAAGCGGGAGAGCTGCTGGCTGGAAGAATAATTCAGCTACCACCCAGGTCCAGATCCAGGGCTTTTAATGGGCCCACCCCAGTATCTGCCCCATCTATGAACTGCTAGAGCACATGGAGGGGTGGGTCCTACAGATCCAAAGCTGCAGGCACAGAGCAACAACAGGATATGCAAGAAGAGTCCTGGTGACAATCCTGTATTGACAGTGTAGAAAAAGCCAGAAAACTTGAACCAAATCGATGACATTTGAAAGAAAAATGGTTTAGGCAAAAGGGTATACTGTGTGACACACCACAGCTTCTACAGAGATAGTTTTTGTTTGTTGGTTTGTTTTCTTTGTGGAGGAAGTTTGCAAGGGCAGAGGGCAGATATGGAAGGACGGGATATGAGTGGGATTGGGGTGCATGATGTGAAATTCATAAAGAACCAATGAGAAGTCAAAAAACGACTACCTATGATGACATGTTATATTATGTCTTTTTTTCTTTTTCTTTTTTAATTGGATATTCTCTTTATTTACATTTCAAATGTTAGCCCTGTTCCTGGTTTCCCCTCTGAAAAACACCCCCCCCCTATTTTCTACACCCTCCCCCTGCTCACCAACCCACTCACTCCCTGCTTCCTGGCCCAGGCACTCCCCCACCCTGGAGCATAGAGCCTTCCCAGGACCAAGGGCCTCTCCTCCCACTGATGTCCGACTAGGCCATCCTCTGCTACATATGCAGCTGGAGCCATGAGTCCCATCATGTGTGCTCTTTGGTTGGTGGTTTAGTCCCAGAGACCTCTGGGGATACTGGTTAGTTCATATTGTTCTTCCTCCTATGGGGCTGCAAACCCTTTCATCTCCTTGGATCCCTTCTCTAGCTCCTTCATTGGGGACCCTATGCTCAGTCCAATGGATGGCTGTGAGCATCCACTTCTGTATTTGTCAGGGACTGATGTAGCCATATATTGTAATAACTAAATAAAAGTTGGGCTGCTTAGATCAATCTTCAAAAACCAAACAAACAAAGTTTAAAAAGCCCTCTTAATGTAACAGAGCATGCTTGAAATCTCAGCACTCAGGAAGCTAACTCAGTAAGAGTGTGAATTCCAGGTCTTATCTAAACAAACAAACAAACAAACAAACAATTTAATAATAATAATAATAATAATAATAATAATAATAATAATAATTGGCTGGAAGATAGCTCAGCCTTAAAGTTCATGCCTGGCGTGCAAAATACCCTATGCAAAACCAAAACAAATCAAAACAGCTCACAAGCCTGGAGAACAAGGTTGAGCCTGAGAGAGGGGTAACCTAAAGAGGCCAAGGAAGTTGGACAGTACCTGATGTTAACAAGACAAGTGTGGTACAGGCAAGAAAGTAGGGCAAGTTTAGTCTTTCTTTTTAAATTGAGTTCGGTAGGGAATTGCAAGTGCAATTGACTGCCAGAGAATGTTTCTTTTTCATCTTCTCTCTCTCTCTCTCTCTCTCTCTCTCTCTCTCTCTCTCTCTCTCGTTGAGATGGTGTCACTGGCCTGAACTTGCAAAGTACACTAGGCT